>NC_061511.1:239568634-239585831 GCF_022539505.1 Lolium rigidum
GGTAGTAATAAAGCATATGTGTTATGTATAATATATCCTATAAGTTGCAAGCCTCATGCATAGTATACCAATAGTGCTCGCACCTTGTCCTAATTAGCTTGGATTAACATGGATTATCATTGCATAGCATATGTTTTAACCAAGTGTCACAAAGGGGTACCTCTATGACGCTCTGTACAAAGGTCTAAGGAGAAAGCTCGCATTGGATTTCTCGCTTTTGATTATTCTCAACTTAGACATCCATACCGGGACAACATAGACAACAGATAATGGACTCCTCTTTAATGCATAAGCATTCAACAACAGTTAATATTCTCATAAGAGATTGAGAATTAATTGTCCAAACTGAAACTTCCACCATGAATCATGGCTTTAGTTAGCGGCCCAATGTTCTTCTCTAACAGTATGCATACTCAAACCATTTGATGTGAAAACCGCCCTTACTTCAGACAAGACGAACATGCACAGCAACTCACATGATATTCAACAAAGGTAAAAGAGTTGATGGCGTCCCCAGAAAACATGGTTACCGCTCAACAAGCAACTTACTAAGAAATAGGACACATAAGTACATATTCTTCACCACGATAGTTTTTAAGCTATTTTATCCCATGAGCTATATATTGCAAAGGTAAATAATAGAAATTTTAAAGGTAGCACTCAAGTAATTTACTTTGGAATGGCGGAGAAATACAATGTAGTAGGTAGGTATGGTGGACACAAATGGCATGGTTATTGGCTCAAGGATTTGGATGCACGAGAAGAATTCCTCTCAATACAAGCCTAGGCTAGCAAGGTTGTTTGAAGCAAACTCAAGTATAAAAGGTGCAGCAAAGCTCACATATGAACATATTGTAGCTATTATAAGACTTTACATTGTCTCCTTGTTGTTCAAACACCTCAACCAGAAAATATCTAGACTCTAGAGATCAATCATGCAAACCAAATTTTAACAAGCTCTATGTAGTTATTCATTAATGAGTACAAGGTACATGATGCAAGAGCTTAAACAAGATCTATATAAGCACAACAATTACCTAGTATCACATTATTCAAGACATTAAACCATTTATCACATGCGGCATTTTCCGTTTCCAACCATATAACAATGAATGAAGTAGTTCAAATTTCGCAATGAACATTAAAGATGAAGCTAAGAACATATGTGTTCATACGAAACAGCGGAGCGTGTCTCTCTCCCAAAAAAAGAATGCTAGGATCCGATTTATTCAAACAAAAACAAAAATAAAAACAAACAGACGCTCCAAGTAAAGCACATAAGATGTGACGGAATAAAAATATAGTTTCACTAGAGGAACCTGATAAGTTGTCGATAAAGAAGGGACTTGGGCATCCCCAAGCTTAGACGCTTGAGTCTTCTTAAAATATGCAGGGATGAACAACGGGGGCATCCCCAAGCTTTTACTTTTCACTCTTCTTGATCATATTGTATCATCCTCCTCTCTTGACCCTTGAAAACTTCCTCCACACCAAACTCGAAACAAACTCATTAGAGGGTCAGTGCATAATTCATATATTCAGAGATGACATAATCATTCTTAACACTTCGGACATTGCACAAAGCTACCGAAAGTTAATGGAACAAAGAAATCCATCTAACATAGCAAAGCGGCAATGCGAAATAAAAGGCAGAATCTGTCAAAACAGAACAGTTCGTAAAGACGAATTTTAAAGTGGTACCAGACTTGCTCAGATGAAAATGCCCAAATTGAATGAAAGTTGCGTACATATCTGAGGACCACGCACGTAAATTGTAAGATTTTTTTTGATTTTTCTACAGGGACTACTTCCCAAATTCGTGACAGCAAGAAATCTGTTCTTGCGCAGTAATCCAAATCTAGTATTGGCTTTACTATCAAAGACTTTAGTTGGCACAACAATGCAATAAAATAAAGATAAGGAGAGGTTGCTACATTAGTAAACAACTTCCAAGACTCAAATATAAAATAAAGTGCAGAAGTAAAATAATGGGTTGTCTCCCATAAGCGCTTTTCTTTAACGCCTTTCAGCTAGGCGCAGAAAGTGTGTATCAAGTGTTATCAAGAGATGAAGCATCGACATCATAAGCTCTCCCATCCGTAGTGGTACTAAGGGCTTTGTCAATTTTAGGCCTATAATAATATTTTTTGGTTTAGGCACTTTAGAGACATACATAAACTTTTGCTCCTTACCCACATAAGCTTTCTCCTTAAACTTAAGAGAAGAAAAAGTTAAACCCAATGTTCCCATAGCTTCTTCAAATTCACTAATCCTGTGGGTTCGATTATCATGAGTAGCACAAGTTTCTAAAACAGCAATTCTCTCATTAATTCCACCTAGAGATTTATCAAGTTTATCAGTGCTATTAAGTAATATTCCCAATTTAGTCTCAATACTTGGAAGATCTTTCTCTATGGCCTCCAACTTTTTCATGACATTTTCAAGAGAGATTTCAATTTTAGCTTCATTAACGGTGGTATTCCAACTAGACTCTCAATAATGCAACTAGCTTCTAAAGCAGGAGTGCCTAGGACATTACCTCCCGCAAGAGTATCAAGAACATACCTATTCCAGCTAGATATACCAACATAAAAGTTCCTAAGCAGTATAATAGTGGAGTGTTTCTTAATGCACCTATGATGAGCATCGCTAATTCTATACCAAGCATCTTTAAAACTTTCTCCCCTTGTTGCTTAAAGGAACGAGCTTCAACTTCCGGATTACTCATTTTTAGCAGAAGTAAATAAAGCAAACTAAATAAAGTAAATGCAAGTAACTAATTTTTTTGTGTTTTTAATATAGAGAGCGCAAGCAAGACAGTAAATAAAGTAAAACTAGCAACTAATTTTTTTGTGTTTTGATATAATGCAGCAAACAAAGCAGTAAATAAAATAAAGTAAGACAAAAACAAAGTAAAGAGATTGGAAGTGGAGACTCCCCTTGCAGCGTGTCTTGATCTCCCGGCAACGGCGCCAGAAATTTAGCTTGATGACGCGTAAAGCACACGCCCGTTGGGAACCCCAAGTGGAAGGTGTGATGCGTACATCGGCAAGTTTCACTCAGTAAGAAACCAAGGTTTATCGAACCAGTAGGAGCCAAGAAGCACGTTGAAGGTTGATGGCGGAGGAGTGTAGTGCGGCGCAACACCAGGGATTCCGGCGCCAACGTGGAACCCGCACAACACAATCACGGAACTTTGCCCCAACGTAACAGACGAGGTTGTCAATCTCATCGGCTTGCTGTAAACAAAGGATTAGATGTATAGTGTGGATGATGATGGTTGTTTGCGAAGAATAGTAAAGAACAATTGCAGCAGTTTGTATTTCAGATGTAAAGAATAGGACCGGGGTCCACAGTTCACTAGCGGTGTCTCTCCCATAAGATAGCAGATGTTGGGTGAACAAATTACAGTTGGGCAATTGACAAATAAAGAAGTCATAAGAATGCACATACATATATCATGATGAGTACTATGAGATTTAATCAGGGCATTACGACAAAGTACATAGACCGCTATCCAGCATGCATCTATGCCTAAAAAGTCCACCTTCAAGTTATCATCCGAACCCCCTCTAGTATTAAGTTGTAAACAACAGACACTTGCATTAAGTATGGTGCATAATGTAATCAACACAAATATCCTTAGACAAAGCATCGATGTTTTATCCCTAGTGGCAACAGCACATCCACAACCTTAGAACTTTCCGTCACTCGTCCCGGATTTAATGGAGGCATGAACCCACTATCGAGCATAAATACTCCCTCTTGGAGTCACAAGTATCAACTTGGCCGAGCCTCTACTAGCAACGGAGAGCATGCAAGAACATAAATAACATATATGATAGATTGATAATCAACTTGACATAGTATTCAATATTCATCGGATCCCAACAAACACAACATGAAGGATTACAAATAGATGATCTTGATCATGATAGGCAGCTCACAAGATCTAACATGATAGCACAATGAGGAGAAGACAACCATCTAGCTACCGCTATGGACCCATAGTCCAGGGGTGAACTACTCACACATCGATCCGGAGGCGATCATGGCGATGAAGAGACCTCCGGGAGATGATTCCCCTCTCCGGCGAGGGTGCCGGAGGCGATCTCCCGAATCCCCCGAGATGGGATTGGCGGCGGCGGCGTCTCTCGGAAGGTTTTCCGTATCGTGGCTCTCGCATGCGGGGGTTTCGCGACGGAGGCTTTAAGTATGCGTAAGGGCAGGTCAAGAGGCGACGCGAGGGGCCCACACAACAGGGCCGCACGGCCAGGAGGTGGGCCGCGCCGCCCTGGCGTGTCGCCGCCTCGTCGCCCCACTTCGTTTCCCTTTCGGTCTTCTGGAAGCTTCGTGGAAAAATAGAACCCTGGGCGTTGATTTCGTCCAATTTCGAGAATATTTCCTTACTAGGATTTCTGAAACCAAAAACAGCAGAAAATAGCAACTGGCTCTTCGGCATCTCGTCAATAGGTTAGTGCCGAAAAATGCGCAATAATGACATATAATGTGTATAAAACATGTGAGTATCATCATAAAAGTAGCATGGGACATAAGAAATTATAGATACGTTTGGGACGTATCAAGAATCCCCAAGCTTAGTTCCTACTCGCCCTCGAGTAGGTAAACGATAACAAAGATAATTTCTGAAGTGACATGCTATCATAATCTTGATCATATTATTGTAAAGCATATGAGATGAATGCAGCGATTCGAAGCAATGATGAAGATAATGAGTAAACTAATGAATCATATAACAAAGACTTTTCATGAATAATACTTTCAAGACAAGCATCAATAAGACTTGCATAAGAGTTACTCATAAAGCAATAAATTCGAAGTAAAAGCATTGAAACAACACAAAGGAAGATAAAGTTTCAGCGGTTGCTTTCAACTTCAACATGTATATCTCATGGATAATTGTCAACACAAAGCAATATAACAAGTGCAATAAATAAACATGTAAGAATCAATGCACACAGTTGATACAAGTGTTTGCTTCTAAGATAGAAAGAATAGGCAAACCGACTCAACAATAAAGTAGAAGATAGGCCCTTCGCAGAGGGAAGCATTGATTACTATATTTGTACTAGAGCTTTTCATTTTGAAAACAAGAAACAATTTTGTCAACGGTAGTAATAAAGCATATGTGTTATGTATAATATATCCTATAAGTTGCAAGCCTCATGCATAGTATACCAATAGTGCTCGCACCTTGTCCTAATTAGCTTGGATTAACATGGATTATCATTGCATAGCATATGTTTTAACCAAGTGTCACAAAGGGGTACCTCTATGACGCCTGTACAAAGGTTTAAGGAGAAAGCTCGCATTGGATTTCTCGCTTTTGATTATTCTCAACTTAGACATCCATACCGGGACAACATAGACAACAGATAATGGACTCCTCTTTAATGCATAAGCATTCAACAACAGTTAATATTCTCATAAGAGATTGAGAATTAATTGTCCAAACTGAAACTTCCACCATGAATCATGGCTTTAGTTAGCGGCCCAATGTTCTTCTCTAACAATATGCATACTCAAACCATTTGATGTGAAAACCGCCCTTACTTCAGACAAGACGAACATGCACAGCAACTCACATGATATTCAACAAAGGTAAAAGAGTTGATGGCGTCCCCAGAAAACATGGTTACCGCTCAACAAGCAACTTACTAAGAAATAGGACACATAAGTACATATTCTTCACCACGATAGTTTTTAAGCTATTTTATCCCATGAGCTATATATTGCAAAGGTAAATAATAGAAATTTTAAAGGTAGCACTCAAGTAATTTACTTTGGAATGGCGGAGAAATACAATGTAGTAGGTAGGTATGGTGGACACAAATGGCATGGTTATTGGCTCAAGGATTTGGATGCACGAGAAGAATTCCTCTCAATACAAGCCTAGGCTAGCAAGGTTGTTTGAAGCAAACTCAAGTATAAAAGGTGCAGCAAAGCTCACATATGAACATATTGTAGCTATTATAAGACTTTACATTGTCTCCTTGTTGTTCAAACACCTCAACCGTAAAATATCTAGACTCTAGAGATCAATCATGCAAACCAAATTTTAACAAGCTCTATGTAGTTATTCATTAATGAGTACAAGGTACATGATGCAAGAGCTTAAACAAGATCTATATAAGCACAACAATTACCTAGTATCACATTATTCAAGACATTAAACCATTTATCACATGCGGCATTTTCCGTTTCCAACCATATAACAATGAATGAAGTAGTTCAAATTTCGCAATGAACATTAAAGATGAAGCTAAGAACATATGTGTTCATACGAAACAGCGGAGCGTGTCTCTCTCCCAAAAAAAGAATGCTAGGATCCGATTTATTCAAACAAAAACAAAAATAAAAACAAACGGACGCTCCAAGTAAAGCACATAAGATGTGACGGAATAAAAATATAGTTTCACTAGAGGAACCTGATAAGTTGTCGATAAAGAAGGGACTTGGGCATCCCCAAGCTTAGACGCTTGAGTCTTCTTAAAATATGCAGGGATGAACAACGGGGGCATCCCCAAGCTTTTACTTTTCACTCTTCTTGATCATATTGTATCATCCTCCTCTCTTGACCCTTGAAAACTTCCTCCACACCAAACTCGAAACAAACTCATTAGAGGGTCAGTGCATAATTCATATATTCAGAGATGACATAATCATTCTTAACACTTCTGGACATTGCACAAAGCTACTGAAAGTTAATGGAACAAAGAAATCCATCTAACATAGCAAAACTGGCAATGCGAAATAAAAGGCAGAATCTGTCAAAACAGAACAGTTCGTAAAGACGAATTTTAAAGTGGTACCAGACTTGCTCAGATGAAAATTCCCAAATTGAATGAAAGTTGCGTACATATCTGAGGACCACGCACGTAAATTGTAAGATTTTTTTGATTTTTCTACAGGGACTACTTCCCAAATTCGTGACAGCAAGAAATCTGTTCTTGCGCAGTAATCCAAATCTAGTATTGGCTTTACTATCAAAGACTTTAGTTGGCACAACAATGCAATAAAATAAAGATAAGGAGAGGTTGCTACATTAGTAAACAACTTCCAAGACTCAAATATAAAATAAAGTGCGAAGTAAAATAATGGGTTGTCTCCCATAAGCGCTTTTCTTTAACGCCTTTCAGCTAGGCGCAGAAAGTGTGTATCAAGTGTTATCAAGAGATGAAGCATCGACATCATAAGCTCTCCCATCCGTAGTGGTACTAAGGGCTTTGTCAATTTTAGGCCTATAATAATATTTTTTTGGTTTAGGCACTTTAGAGACATACATAAACTTTTGCTCCTTACCCACATAAGCTTTCTCCTTAAACTTAAGAGAAGAAAAAGTTAAACCCAATGTTCCCATAGCTTCTTCAAATTCACTAATCCTGTGGGTTCGATTATCATGAGTAGCACAAGTTTCTAAAACAGCAATTCTCTCATTAATTCCACCTAGAGATTTATCAAGTTTATCAGTGCTATTAAGTAATATTCCCAATTTAGTCTCAATACTTGGAAGATCTTTCTCTATGGCCTCCAACTTTTTCATGACATTTTCAAGAGAGATTTCAATTTTAGCTTCATTAACAGGTGGTATTCCAACTAGACTCTCAATAATGCAACTAGCTTCTAAAGCAGGAGTGCCTAGGACATTACCTCCCGCAAGAGTATCAAGAACATACCTATTCCAGCTAGATATACCAACATAAAAGTTCCTAAGCAGTATAATAGTGGAGTGTTTCTTAATGCACCTATGATGAGCATCGCTAATTCTATACCAAGCATCTTTAAAACTTTCTCCCCCTTGTTGCTTAAAGGAACGAGCTTCAACTTCCGGATTACTCATTTTTAGCAGAAGTAAATAAAGCAAACTAAATAAAGTAAATGCAAGTAACTAATTTTTTTGTGTTTTTAATATAGAGAGCGCAAGCAAGACAGTAAATAAAGTAAAACTAGCAACTAATTTTTTTGTGTTTTGATATAATGCAGCAAACAAAGCAATGAATAAAATAAAGTAAGACAAAAACAAAGTAAAGAGATTGGAAGTGGAGACTCCCCTTGCAGCGTGTCTTGATCTCCCGGCAACGGCGCCAGAAATTTAGCTTGATGACGCGTAAAGCACACGCCCGTTGGGAACCCCAAGTGGAAGGTGTGATGCGTACATCAGCAAGTTTCCCTCAGTAAGAAACCAAGGTTTATCGAACCAGTAGGAGCCAAGAAGCACGTTGAAGGTTGATGGCGGAGGAGTGTAGTGCGGCGCAACACCAGGGATTCCGGCGCCAACGTGGAACCTGCACAACACAATCACAGAACTTTGCCCCCAACGTAACAGTGAGGTTGTCAATCTCACCGGCTTGCTGTAAACAAAGGATTAGATGTATAGTGTGGATGATGATGGTTGTTTGCGAAGAAAAGTAAAGAACAATTGCAGCAGTTTGTATTTCGGATGTAAAGAATAGGACCGGGGTCCACAGTTCACTAGCGGTGTCTCTCCCATAAGATAGCAGATGTTGGGTGAACAAATTACAGTTGGGCAATTGACAAATAAAGAAGTCATAAGAATGCACATACATATATCATGATGAGTACTATGAGATTTAATCGGGGCATTACGACAAAGTACATAGACCGCTATCCGACATGCATCTATGCCTAAAAAGTCCACCTTCAAGTTATCATCCGAACCCCCTCCAGTATTAAGTTGTAAACAACAGACACTTGCATTAAGTATGGTGCATAATGTAATCAACACAAATATCCTTAGACAAAGCATCGATGTTTTATCCCTAGTGGCAACAGCACATCCACAACCTTAGAACTTTCACGTCACTCGTCCCGGATTTAATGGAGGCATGAACCCACTATCGAGCATAAATACTCCCTCTTGGAGTCACAAGTATCAACTTGGCCAGAGCCTCTACTAGCAACGGAGAGCATGCAAGAACATAAATAACATATATGATAGATTGATAATCAACTTGACATAGTATTCAATATTCATCGGATCCCAACAAACACAACATGAAGGATTACAAATAGATGATCTTGATCATGATAGGCAGCTCACAAGATCTAACATGATAGCACAATGAGGAGAAGACAACCATCTAGCTACTGCTATGGACCCATAGTCCAGGGGTGAACTACTCACACAACGATCCGGAGGCGATCATGGCGACGAAGAGACCTCCGGGAGATGATTCCTGAAAGATCGAGATGTCGCCTAGAGGGGGGGGGGTGAATAGGCAATTACAAACTCTTGCGGATTTGTCTTGTAAGAATGCGGAATTAAACTATCATTTAGTCTACAAGCACAAACCCTAAATATGCTAAGCTCAACTAAGTGTAACAATAGCAACTAGAGCTAAGCAAGATAGGCACAAGATATATGTAGCACAAGTGATAGCAAGATATATGTACTTCAAGCACGATGGCTATCACAAGGAAAGAGAGCTCGGGTATAGAAATAACCGAGGCACACGGAGACGAGGATGTATTCCGTGTTCCCTTGCTTTGCAACAAGGTACGTCACGTTTGGAGGAGTGGAGGTCCCACAAAGGATTCCCCGCGCCACGAAGGCTCACCCTATTCTCCGAACCACACCCACGAAGGATAATGGCCCTTTCCTTATGGTTAGCTTTTCCTCCGCTCCGGAGATGGCAAGCTCCACAACCACTTCACAAGCTCCACGAAGGAGAAGCCCGGGCCCCTTCACAATCTTCCACGAAGAGATCACCGGGACACCAACCAAGCCAACTAGGAGGTCACCCTCCAAGAGTAACAAGCTCACGGTCTCTCACTCGAACAAATCGTGGTGGAGAGCTCAACACTATGCAATGATGCAAAGCAAGAACACCGGAGGTGTTCAAGTCCTTCACACTCAAATCCCACCAAAGCAACGAATGCTAGGATGAGATTGGAGATGAAGAACAAGGGGAAAGTCAACCAAAGACTCCAAGATCTAGATCCCAAGAGATTCCCTCACTTAGAGAAGAAATGGTTTGGTGGAAGTGTAGATCTAGATCTCCTCTCTCAAATCCTCAAATATGAGCAAGAATGGTTGGAGGAATCAAGGAGGAGAGCAAGTTCTTCAAATAGCAACAATGGAGGTGAGAGAATGGGAAGAACTAGTTGCTCAAGGTGGAAGAAGGGCTATTTATAGTCTAGAGAGAAAAATAACCGTTGGGGAGAAAACCGGGTGAAAATCGCATTAAAAACGGCTAAAAAAGTGCCCAGGCCGGCCAGCAGGCCGGTCGAACCGGAGCCTGGGCCGGAGAGGCCGGTGGCCTGTCCGGTCGGACCGGCCCACCTACCGGGCGGGACAGAAGTGCCCTGGGCGGCGAAAATGCCACAGGCCGCGCGGGGGGAGGAGCCTGGCCGCGTGGGCCACGGCGGCCCAGCAGCGCCGAGCGGCGCGGAGCGCAGGCCGCGCGGGGGCGCGACGGGAGCGTGGGCCGGACGGGGTGGCGGCCCGGTTAAATGACGGGTCGGACCAGAGGGCAAGCTGGGCTGCCCGGCTGGTGGGCCGGTTGCCGCCCGGACGACCGGGTGGGCCGGCATGCGGTCCGGCAAGCCGGGCGGCAACCGGCCGCCTCCCCCCTTTTTTTCTTTTCTTTTTCTTTTTCTCTTTTACCTTTTCTTTAATAACTATTGCTCCCGAACTCCGATTAACATGAAACCAATTTTGTTGGAAAGATAACGACGAATAGAACCCCAACAAAAACTGGAAATATGGAGACTCCTCACAGAACATTTTAGATGATTTTAGAGAGGGAGTCTCCCACCGTCAAGAAACGGTGAAGACGTCCAAACTCGGAAACACAATAGAAGATGCATGCGGATTCCGTTTTCGATGAACTTGGGCTTGTTGTAAAGCTAGCAACAAGCTCAAGAACCTCACATAGAGAAACACCAAGAAGCAATAAGGATATGCAAAGTATGCAAAGGATTGAGCTCCCTAAGACGATGTGATCAAGTTACTTAACCGAAAGCCCCTCTTAATAGTGCGGCTATCTATCCTATAATCCGGTCTCCCAACATCCACCTTGAGACCGGTAAAAGGAAAACCTAGCAAGTCCATACCTTTGCCTTGCGCATCCCGCTTGATCTTGATGATATCTCTTCAAGCTTCACTCAAGCCGGAATGCCTCACTTGATCAATGTTGCTTCGTGAAGACTCACGAATACTCCCCCATACACTATGATGGGAAAGCTCCATAGATGTACATCTTCACATGTCCATTATCACCAATGGACGGCAAGCTTCAAGCATGTGATCCACTTGAGATGCTCAGCTTGAACTTGCCCAAATCAACCTTGTATCTTCTCATACTCACTTAAGATAGAGCATGGCTAATATTGAGTTCCACATAAGAACTCCATCTTCATTTCTTCTTATTGATCATATCACATATATATATCTTCATACCGATGATCTTGATGCCAATACACAAGATATACCTTTATCTTCATGGCATCCATACTTGAATCCAACACATGGAGAGCAAGTAGTACCTATGGAATATTCCTTCATATAAACTCAATGAGAACATTAGTCCATAGGGGTTGTCATTAATTACCAAAACCACACATAGGGGCAATGTACCCTTACAATTCCCCTCTCCGGCAGGGTGCCGGAGGCGATCTCCTGAATCCCCCGAGATGGGATTGGCGGCGGCGGCGTCTCTGGAAGGTTTTCCGTATCGTGGCTCTCGCATGCGGGGGTTTCGCGATGGAGGCTTTAAGTAGGCGGAAGGGCAGGTCAAGAGGCGACGCGAGGGGCCCACACAACAGGGCCGCGCGGCCAGGAGGTGGGTCGCGCCGCCCTGGCGTGTCGCCGCCTCGTCGCCCCACTTCGTTTCCCTTTCGGTCTTCTGGAAGCTTCGTGGAAAAATAGGCCCCTGGGCGTTGATTTCGTCCAATTCTGAGAATATTTCCTTACTAGGATTTCTCGAAACCAAAAACAGCGAGAAAACAGCAAGCGGCTCTTCGGCATCTCGTCAATAGGTTAGTGCCGGAAAATGCGTAATAATGACATATAATGTGTATAAAACATGTGAGTATCATCAGAAAAGTAGCATGGAACATAAGAAATTATAGATACGTTTGGGACGTATCAACCGGCTCCCATTGGCGTTCTCCGGCAGGCTCCTCTCCTCCGGTGTCATCTGGTTCCACCGTTCCCTGGCAAGGGCCCGCGTCTGTGGTCCTAGTGGCAGCGGCACGGCGAGGCCACCGCTGGAGACGTGCCAACCGTGCGGCAACTTGAACTGTACTGGCACGGGGATGCAGTGCCACTACAGTACGTCGGCCTCGTCGAGGCTAAACTGCATCGAGCGGAGCACGCCGCCGCCGCTGCCGCCGGCCTGGTTGTTGTGCGCCATTGTTGGCGGGGTGTGTGGGAGGTCTGCGCGGTGGTTGGATGGCGGCGGCTAGGGTTGGATGGTGGGGAACAGAGAGAAGTGTGCGGCGCTGGTTTTTTTTTTGCGGCGGACGCGCATTGAAGGCGCGTGGGTAAGGTAGGTGGATGCCGCGTGGCTAGTCGTCGCCCTCGCCGTTTGGATTTCCGTGCGGGAGATCATTAACGCCGATGACCAACCTCCCCGCGTCGTTTTCCGATGTTTCTGCTGACAAGGCGCCCCCACCCGCGAAACTCGTCGCTCCGCGAGGTGCCGGCGCGCCCGACCGCATCCTTGATGAAGGGGCCATCACAGAGTTGCCGGCGATTCTATTGGGCTTGAAAAATCACCGGCGCCATTTGGGGCGTACCGGTGCGAGCTTATGTTCACTCCCGGCTCCAAAACGCTATCGGGGCCGCTATCGGAACCGCCGGTGGAGATGCTCTAACAGAGACATCGGAGTACACGGTGTAGCATTCGTTTGTGCTTCTCCCAGCGATCATGCTAAATCTAGGTTAAAAAATCTACAACATAAAAAAGTCCCCACGTACATGATTTTGATCCTGTTTAATCTTACCCCTATTACACTCCTTCATCCCTACCTGATCCTCCTCATTTATCTAACTGTCTCTGTCAAAACGAGAAGAAACATAAAGCCATGGACGGGAAGGGCTCACCACAGCACAGAGAGACCGAGATCAGGCAATGAAGTACTAGTTGCCTTGACTACGTTTTCAATGGCATTTCAAATTCAATGACCAGAGCGTACATTGCAATACCTAAAACAAAGAAGCTAGTACTTGTTTATGAGCTTACACTAAGAATCTGATGATTTTTATGAGATATAATACACATTAACACAATTCGTCGATCTGCCGGGAGTGGCTTCGGGGAAACACTAGGTCACTAGCCCTAGGGGTGAAAGAGAATCAGATGTGAATTGGATAGTGCATTTCCCATATTCATTTTTTATTTTTAAAATGAATACGTATGTGAATACAAGTATTATCGAATTTGGATGCGGATCGGATATTTATCAATTCAGTACAGAGGGGTGTTTGTCAATTCAGAACAGATACAAATAACAAAATTTGAGTTAATTAAAAAAGATCGGAGGGAGTATGATCGTATCTTATAGGCAAGGATCGTGGCATGGCGCATACCGAGGACATGACGCCGGACCAAGCGAAGCCGGGGCCAGGTGAAGAAGAGGTGCGCGAGCGTCGGCGCGGACATAAAGGGGAGGTGGCGGTGCCATGGCATCCAATATTGCACAAGAAGGCACACATTAAACTTGAAACTATTGTGTATTATGTCATCACAAATTTGACTCTCTATAAGATACGATCATACTCTCTCCGGCGTCGTGTCCTGGGCATGCGCCGTGCCACGATCCTTGCCTCTGCCAACGCCGCTTGGGATGTGCTGCACGTCAGCCAGCAGTCCCGGAGCGTCTCTATTTGTAGCATCGTCCTCTCGGGTGTACTCTCGGCGATCTGGAATACAGCGAATCGGATTGTCTTTGACAACATCCGCCTCCTCTTCCCGCCATCCTCTGATCCTCAGGCCTCGTTCATTTAAACCATTGTAGGCAGGGATTGCTTTGGATTGCCTTGGATTGTAGCCCGATCCGGGTTGTCCAACCGGGCGAGGTAAAATTTCCAACCCATCTAATTTGAGGTCTTCGTTTGTCCCCTGGCAGGATTTTGGCCCAGCCCATCCTATCCACCATTCACTAATTTGATATGGATAAATATTAGCCCCATCTCTATTTGTAGCAAGGTCCTCTCGGGTGTACCTTCACGTGTGAGATATGATGTTGTAAGACAATGGTGTGTAACACTCTGACCCCTATTGTTCCTGGCTTGTTCCCTTCCTCCTCCATGCTGTGTAACCCTCTGGTCTCCCCAGACCGCCTTGTATCATTCAAAACTTAAATTAAAATTGGGCATTTCGCCTCCCGCTTTGCGCTAAAAAACAGTGTCCACAGAATGAAAGCTACACATGTAGCTATAAGGTTCTAAACTTTTGTACTTTCGAAACTAGAGAGCCAATGAGAGAGTTCATCCAATTTGGTAGGAAACATCCGCATCACAAGAAACAACACCTCATACGTATATCGCTAGTGCACATTGAAAACAGAGATGGTCTGTAGTTTCTTTACGATGGCAGAATCTGCATTGATCGTCCCCGGTCCAATCTCTTTTTACTAAGTTATCTTTAGTCAAGATATCGTTTCTAAAATCCAACCAAATAAAAACTTTAGCCTTTAGAGGATTCTAATCCCAATCAACCAAAAACCACCGTAAGGAACTTCAACATGCTGAGATTTCTTGAGGTCTTCTAGCTTCTTCAATCTCATCTTCGTCCATGCAAATCGTGGTGCTGTTTGTCGAGGAGGATCTGAGATGTATCGGTAGGATGCGAGCCAGTAACAACGTCATGATGTTCAACATCATTGTGGAAATCTAACGTCCTTTCAATCTGAATCTGCAGTAAATTGATGGTGCATCATGGATCGATACCTGAATGTGTGGATAAAATTGCCACACCTAAGTTTCTGTTGAGAAGCATGGTCTAGTACTCACTCTGCTACTCCAACTCCAATTCCTGATACGTCCTATTCCTAAGGAATTACCCAGAGACTGCTAGCTCTCATGCCACTTTGTTTTAGTTTTATCAGTGTCACACTGCAGACTCCTCTCCCCTCCCCACTGTTTATATACATTGGTGAACTGCTCAACCACTCGAGAGCTACGAGTGTATTTGTGTTTCACCGACCATCCAACATACAAAATGTACGTTGTGGAAGTACGTTGTAGCGATGAAGAGCCAGCTGGCCTGCAGCATGCTGACATTTCACATGGTTCCTTCAAAGACTACCATGGAAGGTAGGACGAGGATGCACCAAGCGTGGCATCATTGGTAATTGAGCTACACAAAAACCAAAACTGTGAAAAAAAAAATGAAACCGTGTCTAGGAGGAACTAGACATTTTTTTGATATATTAGAAGCGGGACTTGGCGTGACAATTCCGAAATTCGTTCTCGACAGGAATTGAACTCCGGTCGTTGGGGTGCGCCACTGCGACCCCAACCACTGGACTAAGCCCACGTCGTCAAAAAAATGAATTAGTGCTAGGAGGAACTAGACACTAAATGATACTCCCTCCGTTCCTTGATATAAGCCGTATAGTGTTTTTGCACGAAAATTAACGCATGGACTCTCAAGACAATTTTCGTTGGTTTTGGACAGAATTCCCCTTCAGGGAAGGACATAAAAAGAGAGAAAAATTAGGGAATTTAGAATCCTCTACCTTTCCCAATTAAAAACATCATTCAATATGTCAACAAATCCCACAGATCCTTCTCTAATTTATTAAAAGGATTGCATGCGGAGAGTGAGGCTGCATGTACGTTAGAAGGATTTCTACTTCTGAGAGCTACCCCGCGTGAGAGAGAAAGAAATTAAATGGTATGTACAGGGGGCAAAACAATCACACGAGCCTGATTTCCAGGGATTTTGCATGCGGTCCATTTAAGAAAAAAATGTTGCATGCGGGCAGTGCTACTCCTCAATTCCAGCAAGGGGTAAATTTGTCAACAAACCTAATAAGCTCTGTATTTTGAAACTTTTCTCTAAAAACTACTACCTCCATTTCAAGGAATAAGGCGTCCTCGTTTTACGAGCTTTTTGTTTGACTAAGAATTACTTCAAATATATAAAGATTATTTGTATTAAATTAGTATCGTTAGAAAGTGTTTTCCAATACGAATCTAACGGTATTAATTACATATAATATAATTAAGATTTTGTTGCTCAATTTTTATGGTCAAAGTTCGTCTTGAAATGCGTGTGCGCCTTATTCCTTGAGACGGAGGTAGTATATGGCTTATATCAAGGAACGGAGGGAGTATAGTAGAAGCGGGACCTCGGCGTGAGAATTTCAGAAATTCGTTCCTGACAGGATTCGAACTCTGGTCGTTGGGATGCGCCACTGCGACCTCAACCACTGGGCTATGCCCACGTCCTCACAAAAAAAAAAAAAAAAAAAAAAAAAAACCAAAACTGTGGCTATTGAACGGGAAAAATATATCTATTTGTCTCTACACATTTGGTTTTTTTCTTCTTATGTTGGGTAGGTCATATCTGAAGAGATAATATGTCGATCAAAAATAGTATGCACATACTATATATCTATATCTATATGTACGTTCTGTAAGGCACTAAAACTTGGTCACGTTCCCCTTTTGCTGCTGGCGATTACATGGACGTGAGGTGAATTCAGCAGGCCGCTTGTGGAGAGCAGCTACACCATTAGGATGAAGGACATACAGGGGGTCAAGAGAAGAAGATGGGAAGAAAAAAGGCAAACGTCTAGTTCAGTTTTTTTTTTTTTTTTGAGTACGTCGTCCCCTGGTTCAGTTCAGGTCGTCGAGGCCCAGTGCATTATATGTGCGGCCAGGACAAACTTAGTGGCCGGTTCACACCTGCGAGGCCAGCATTTCGACCCACGCTAGCTAAAGGCTTAACGCAACGAAAATAGAACCGCCCACGAGCGTCACCAACTCCCCCTTAAAAGAAAAAAAAAACAGGAGCTACACCGTCTCCACTCGGGGGCTCTAAATCCCCATGCATCCAATCTGGCGCTCCTAGGTTGAATCCAGGCTAGTAGGGGCGCCGGCATGGTGCGAGTTGGTGGGAAGTAGGATGGAAAGAGCGCGCACGAATCGACCGATCGTCATCGGCCAGCTTAGTCAGCGGTTATGGATGGACCATCTTCC
>NC_061511.1:239585931-239615511 GCF_022539505.1 Lolium rigidum
TTGCCTACTCCGGAAGGAAGAATGAAAAGCGACTCCTTCCAGCCGATAATGAAAAGGTTCACAAAAAGGCTGACGAATTGGGATGAAAGGTTCATGTCTCACGGAGCAAAGGACACTTTGATCAAATCGGTAGCCCAATCTCTGCCTGGTTATGTAATGGGGGTTTTCAAGCTATCGATGGGATTCTGTGAACAGTATGAAAAGCTGATTCGTGATTTTTGGTGGGGTGATGACCAGAACCAGAGGAAAGTGCACTGGACTGCTTGGGACAACCTCACAAAATCAAAAGGAAAAGGGGGACTTGGATTTCGGGACATGCACCTTTTCAACCAGGCGCTTCTTGCAAGGCAGGCTTGGCGTCTAATCCAATACCCTGTTAGCCTTTGTGCTAAAGTGCTGAAAGCAAGATACTACCCGCGGGGAAATATCCTCGACACCGTCTTCTCCTCCGACCCCTCCCCGGTCTGGAAAGGAGTTGAGTTCGGGCTTGATTTGCTCAAGATGGGCATCATCAACCGCATCGGTGATGGAAGGAAGACTCAGATTTTGCGTGACCAGTGGGTGCCAAGGGATAGTGGTCTGAGGATCACGGCTTTAAAAAAGAACTCCAGGAAAAGGTGGGTCAACCAACTTATGAACTATGATGGAAAGAGCTGGAACCTGTCTGTGCTACGTGAGCTTTTCCACGAGCATGATGTTCAGGCTATCCAACAGATTCTGATTCCGCAACAAAAAATGGAGGACCGTATTGCTTGGCACTATGAAAGCACCGGCGTCTTCACGGTTAAAAGCGCATATAGGCTGGCTCTGAAGCTGAAGCACCAAAACCGGGATAATGCTAGTAGTAGCGCTAATCCAGACGGAGAACGATCCCTGTGGAACTGCATTTGGAAGGCAAATGTGCCGCCGAATGTTCGGGTCTTTGAGTGGAGACTTGCCACAGATACTCTGCCCACTAGGAACAATAAGGTAAGAAGGAAGCTGGAGTTTTGCAGCAAATGTGCCATCTGCGGGGCTGGCGATGAAAACGCCCACCATGCCACTGTCATGTGTACCAAGGCGGCCGGGCTGCGACACGCGCTGCGGGTTCACTGGGAATTGCCTAAAGAGATCTTGTTCATACATACTGGGAAAGACTGGCTGTTGTTGCTTCTGAACCAAGTTGACGAATCTACAAAAGCTCGAATCTTGTTTCTCTTTTGGCGGGCGTGGCACAGCTCACGACAACATTGAGGGCTACGTTGGAGACAAAGGTAAGACTCCCATGCTTCCCATTAACATGCTTGAAGATCGCCGGACATCGTCGAACAAGGCCCCTGCTTGGTCTCCTTCGCCCCAAGGTTGGATAAAGCCGAACACCGACGCCTCCTTCATTGGCGCGGAGCAGGCGAGTGGCGCGGGCGCTGTGGTGAGAGACCACATGGGCGCTGTTCTGCTCGCGGCATGCTGCCCTATTACCAAGTGCACTGATGCTACTGATGCTGAAGCTAAGGCTGCTCTGATCGGCATCAGATTCCTGACGGACCTTGGACATGACCGAGTCATCCTGGAGATGGACTGCACAACTGCGATTGCTGCACTCCGTTCCTCGTCGCTGGACAGATCCTTACAATGGGATACCTATGACGAAGCAAAGAAGCTGCTTCGGAACGTGGGCGATCATCGCCTTAGCCACACGAACAGAGAGAGTAATAGGGTTGCTGATGCCCTTGCGAAGATGGCCAGATCAGCTGGGAGCTGCATCTGGTTGAGCCAATTTCCTGATATTATATCCGATCTTGTAACACAGGACCAAACTCGACTGTTACAGATTTAATATAATGCTCTCTCACTCTCAAAAAAAAAAAAAGGAATCTGAGTTGGAGTATCAGCATGAGTATTGGACCATCCTACTCAAAATGAACTTGCCACATGAGACTTGGTATGTAGAGCAGGCGTGGTAATTGTACCCATGCGTTCGTGTATCCACCGATAATGCAACCTCAAAGTACTTCATTGCCTCGTTTCAAAAAAAAAAAGTACTTCATTGCCTGATCTCGGTCTCTCTGTGCTGTGGTGAGCCCTTCCTGTCCATGGCTTTATGTTTCTTCTTGTTTTGACAGAGACAGTTAGATAAATGAGGAGGATCAGGTAGAGATGAAGCAGCGTAATAGGGGTAAGATTAAACAGGATCAAACTCATGTACGTGGGGACTTTTTTAGGTTGTAGATTTTTTAACCTAGATTTAGCATGATCCCTGGGAGAATCACAAAGGAATGCTACACCATGTACTCCGATGTCCTAGACCAACTGACCTCATCGAGCCTTAAAGGACGTGGAAGAAAAGAAACCACGCGTTGTCGTATGGAAACGACAGAACAGTATTGATGGAGAAAAAAAAGGAGTGAAAAAGAGGCAACAAACCAAACAACCCGTACGCCCACGCATACGGCACGTTTGGGTGGAAGATGTACGCCTGTACGGCTATCTTTGGCCTGTACGTGCGTACGGCAGCTCATGCGTCTGACATCGATTGCGAGTTTGCGACGTCGGCTCCGCGTCGATCGATCGTCGACGTGAAGCGTTTCCGTCCGTGCATGCCCTTTCGGGCAGAGCGCGACGGTCCGATCGACGGTAACAGTAAACGTGATCCAGGTTTACGATCACATGAATGCTGCTGCTAGCTGACACGATCCATAGGCGCGGGATGGAAGCTTCCTGGAAATTTCGTCTCGCTTCTCGATCTCCTGCATGCGTATCACTAATTCCACACTGGACCACTCTCATCCGACGCAATGTGTAACGCGCTCTTCAGCAAGTAAGATTTGGGTAAATAAAATCCGAAAAACAAAACATCCACGTACTTCATCCGTCCGAAGGAAACAAAAAAAGTGCTGATCACACAACCGTACAGAAATCTATTGCTCATGTTTTTTTTCCTTATATTGAAAGCCTCGATCCAAACTAAAGCGGGCCATATCACCAACATTCACTTCAGTTCTTCAGCTTTGCTAAATCCCGATGTAAGTCGGTTCAGAAAAGCGTGCAAGGCAATCGGGTAGACGAGGCAAAGTCTCATCCAACCAAGAGCCGCAAGCAGACCTGTTCATCCTTTTTTTTTCCTTCAGCCTATGGCCTCGTTTGTCACCACACCTTTTTGCCAGTGGCCAGTTTCAAAGATGATGGTTTAATGGTTCTTTTCTTTCACTTATATCTACCGGTGTTATAATATTCATATACGGTAGAATTTGATAAAACCTAAAGTGAGTTTTATTGACGCGATAGGTCATATCAAGACGATACGACTAATAAATAATTTTCACCCTCAGCCTCCACAGAACATGCTGCACACAACCTAATTTTGATACATAACATATATGCCTGTTCTAAATGGCAGGGACAATATGCTCATCTTTCATTAGGAAACCAAAATCACTTCCCACTCCCACCTCCGCTCATAATTGTTACCTTTACGGAAAAAAACCCACCAATTTATCATTAATCATCCATATTAGTTCAAAGAATCCAAAAGGTTAATAAAATTACAAGAAGAAAATCGAAGACAAGCCACCATCCTCGCACCTCCATCGTTGGAGCTTGGCAAAACTTATCATAGTAGAGTTTGTTGTAGTACCAAAACGGGAAGTCGTCGTGTCATGGCCCCAAAGAAACAACGCACCGGAGCAGCAACCATCAGCAAAGATGAGACCCCTTGATCGAAAGAGCTAGACCTGAAACCACACCAACGAATAAGAAAACCGACAAGATGGGAAACACAACTCTACCCGCTCTTCGCCGGAGTTAGATGCACCATCGAAGCGAGGATAAGGAGAGATGACCTTTTTCTAACTTTACGATGCAGCCGCCGCATCACTATATCGAAGAAGACACTTACTTGACATGTGTACTGTATGTTAGGGTAAGTATTCCGTGAAGTCGCTTTTTTCGACGGAGGCCAAAATACACTCGACAAACTCTTTGCCGAGTTCCGAACGGAAAACACCTATCCTACATCCTTTGGTAGTAGGATTTTGTCGAGTTCCGAACGGAAAACACCTGTCATACATCCTTTGGTAGTAGGATTTCTATTGAGTACGCTTTGCCGAGTATTTTGCCCACCTGGCAAACATCCTTTGCCGGTAGGTTTTATGTTTGTTACGCTTTGCTGAGTATTTTGCCGACTCGGAAAACATCCTTTACCGGTAGGATTTCTGTCGAATATGCTTTGCCGAGTATTTTTCCAGCTCAGCAAAGGTTGAATCTCCAATGGTGAAAAAATAAGATAATAAAAAAACTGAAACCCTCCTCCGGCAAGGGAGCATCCACCACGCTTCCAACGCCCCAATGCGCGCCATCCAAAACAGACGGACCAACAACGTCGCATGCCAGGGAAACGAAACCTTAGATGGTTTTTAGCAGCACATGCATCAGGATCGCCCCTCTCTCTCTCATGCCTCACGTACCTCCATAATGTTTACCTTGATATGTATATCTTGTAGTATCATCTATTTGTCTGAATATTGCTTCTCGGCTCTCTTTCACTTTCATGGTAGTGATATACAGTTACAGAATGTACGTATTGTATTGTCCGATCTTATAAACCACACTACTAGCAATCATATGAAGCAATTGAACGCTCATATCTACTCCTGTTAGCATCACGACATTCGTACCCCCAATAATTGGTTAGTAGTAATTGCTGGGCTAGCCGCTCTCCGCCACACGGCCGGCCGGCCGCCGGTACGCCATCCGATCGATTGGTGTGCAACGGCGACGGGACGGGAGAGGTCGATCGTGAACTCCAATCCTCCTTGCGGCGCCTAGCTTGGCTTCGTCATGATTCCAACGAGGAAAAATGTCGAGCAAGTAGCCGCCGACACATATGAGTATGCAGCAGATCCCATGGCCATGGCTAGCTGGTTCCTGGTCTTGGCCCGGCCGGTAGATGTATCTGACGGTGAAATATAATTTCCCGACGGGAGGATTGCACGTCTATCTAGCTGATCAAGCGATCACCATGCATATAGATCGACGCGACAATTTCTGATGAGACGAGAGCATTATGAGTGTGATGGATACGGACGGGGGAGGTCGATCGCCAACTCCAAGCTCCTGCCTGGTGGCGGTGCCTACTGCCTACGTGCCTCGTACCTTAGCTTGGCTTCATTCCAACGAGGAAGAACATCCATGAAGTAGCCGACACAGTTTCATCGCATGGCTGCTGTGGAGTTTCATATAGACGTATAATATATCTGACGGTGGGGTATAAACTCATGTCGAGATGAGTGTTTGGAGTGTATTTGGTAGATGTAAACTGATCAACTGATCAGCACAAGACGATGCATCTTGATCGACCCGACAATTTCTGCCGATACGAGACAAGAGCATTATGAGTGTGATTGATATAGCTAGCTAGATAGGGTGTGGTGGGGCGACGGGACCAACATGCCCTTTGCCAGTCTTGCCCTGTACACCTCCCATGCACGCTGTCGTCGTCCACGGCGGTGCCCGCGTTTATTCGTCGACAGCGCCACCGGCACAACACGATCACGCAAGTCTTCGAAGATCATTGTTAATCTGTCGCAAACAGTTTATTCTAATCTTTCGGTATTCTGTGATAAGGGCAGCACCAGTGTTTCAGAATAAAAACCTTGCATGGATGGGGTTTATTGAGAAAAAGATGCGTCTAATTCCCATTCGACTTAAAATTAACTTAGTTCTCAGTCAGATGATGTCACGTGATGTCACATGATGTTACTAAATCTTAGTTGCAACTTATCACTAGTATGAATTACAAACTAAATAAAATGATTCTGATACTTTTCTTAGTTGCATTCTCACGTGTATCTGAAAATGAAAAATCTCAGTTGCAACCCTGGCCCACATTTGCAATCGAACTTGCACAAACCAAGACGCCGAACAAAAAACGGTTCCAAGAGGAGACCCTCAAATCTCACTTTTTTTCCGAATGTTCCCCAAATTGTGTATGGCGTGGCCCACCCATCCTCAGTCCATAGGGACTCGGGGGGGGGGTAGCCTCCGACTAAAGATGCTCTTAGCTGAGAACTAGCAAATACGTTATAAAATTCTCGTGACTTAGAATGTATGAATGTTATTTTTATACTCAACACACTAATGATTAGTGGTTTCCACATAGCTAAAATGCGAATGACTATCCCGCGAAAAAATAAATAAACGCCATACTTGGGTTAGTGTGGTCATTTTCAGTGCGTATACCGTCTCATACCATTTATAATACGTATACCTTGTCAGTGAAGCAATGTACTGGTACTTGGGTCAGTGTGGTCGTTTTCAGTACGACGCCCTAGCACAGTGCTGTGATTGCCCTACGCGTGTCCTATATGTACGTACGAAATACACTAATGATCAGTAGTAGTAGCTAGCTAGCTAGGTGTAACAAGCTATCCATCCACCTCACACGATCCCAGCCTCGATCGCTTCCGCAAGCTGATGCGCCCTGCCGCGCGATCCACGGCCACGCCAACGCCGCCATGTCGGGTGAGCTCTCCCTCTCCGCGCGCTCGTCGCCGTCCTTCGCCGCCTCGCCTTCCGTTGCCGACGCGCGGGGCGAAGGAGATCACCATGCAGAGTCAACGCCGCTACGGCGCGAGGACGAGAGCAGCCGGGGCGCCAGCAGCGTCGGCGTCAAGCTCCGCCGCCGGTGGCAGCGTCGGCGGCAGCAGCTGGGGGTCGGGAAGTGGCGCGTCGGGGACACGTGGGCGCTGGACCCGGGGACGAGATGGGTCCGGGAATGGAACCGCGTCTACCTGCTGGCCTGCGCGGCCGGGTTAATGGTGGACCCGCTCTTCCTGTACGCAGTGTCGCTGAGCGGCCCGCTCATGTGCGTCTTCCTCGACGGCTGGCTCGCCGCCGCCGTCACCGTGCTCCGCTGCATGGTGGACGCCATGCACGCGTGGAACCTCGTCATGCAGCTCCGCGTCGCGCGCGGCGCCACCGCGGCAGTGGCGGCGGCGCGGAGGCGGCGTGGGATCGCTGACGAGGAGCAGGCCGCGGCGGATCAGGCGGACGCGGACGCGGACGCCGCGCGGAGCGTCCCAGCGTACGCGAGGTCCAGGAAAGGGATGGCGCTCGACTTCTTCGTCATCCTTCCCGTGATGCAGGTGCCATTTTCTGTTGTTCCCTGATCGTGCTCTAAGCCTCTAACATGATTTTTCATCTGGTTTTCTTGAAAGCTAGCAAGAAACAGATTTCGCTCCTTGGTACTTTAATCAAAGAAAAACAGTGCAATTAATAGATTTAACGTTACACGTTCATTATAGTTCTTGGTTTGGTTTTGCTATGATTACCATGCATGATCACATTTTTGTAGACGAAGCTACAAAAATTTCACCCAAGCTCCCGAGCTTTTTTTTCTTTGGAAAAGGCAGAAAATGGGTATACAAATGTTCAAAAAAGATACAAGTTTTTTTTTGGCATGTTCAAATCATGTACCATCAAATTTTTCAAAATACTTAATTCGTAGTTAGCATGAAGAAAAACAATAATGATGAGACAAAGAAGCATATTTAGATTGTGAAAACCAACAAAAATTCATAGCACACAAATTAATTCAATAAAGATTTTCATGAAGCAAGAAACCATCATAAATTCGCGCCATGTGTAAGGGTATTTGTAAGAATTTACAATATTTTTTAATGGAGCATGTGCACTCGAGTACAATTAGGCATTATCGAAAAATGACATGCTACCAATCTCATTCTTTTTTTTAGAAACACGGTACAAACAGATCATATACACGTGCACACACTCACCCCTATAAACACACACACGCACACCCTACCCCTATGAGCATCTCCGAAAGACTGTACCAGCAGATTGGATCTTGTAATTGAAGAAGTCACGACAAGCGCCTCACTATCGACGGAAACGTCGCCTCCCACTGAACGAATATTCCAACTCTATGAGACACACAAATTTAAAACCTGAGATCTAAATTCTGGTGCGATGTGGATACAACCACTCTCCTAATCACCCAACCTCATTCTTTTGTCCTGAACACTAAGATGAACTTATATCTGGTTTTACCGAAAGCTAGCTAGGAAAACTGTTTTTCTTTTCTTTTGGTGATTGATCAATCAGAAGGTTAAGGATATACTACTACAAAGTAGTGGTTAACTGATTTTACTTACTGTTTTTTTTTTTTTTGCAAGGATTGCCATCACTTCGCCGAGACAAAATTACATGCGTTTCTTGTCCAAAAGCTTTTTATATTTAAGTGTGTTGACGTTGCCCATGGACTTGGTTGATTCTGTAACAAAAAATCTTTTTGTTCCACAACTATTGCCATCGTAAATGTTAGTTCTACAATTGGATATTAAATTTTTTAATCCACCAAGTGTAAAAGAACATCTAGCTTTGGCCTATTGGTTCATCATAAGTAGTTACTGTGATGGCATAGCAATGGCTACACACACACTGTAGCTCAATTAGCACGAATATTGACAACTATTCTAGTTAATTAGGAAAGAGATGTGAAAATACACAAAATAAAACTATTCTTGAAAACCATGGAAGCTGATATATTTTGAAAACCATATAAGTTCGGAGTTACTAAAGGCTTTTCGTCATGGTTTTTCATTTTTTAATATCTCATAAAATCCGATCACTTTTTTGAACATAGCCATGATATTGTTTCCAATTACTATTTTTTTTTTGTTTTTTCGCTTTTCTGGCAATCTCCATATAAGTTGGGAATTATTTTTATTTTTGAAAAAATTGGATTGTATAATTCCCAATTTTTTTCTCAAATTATCAAGCTCTTAAAAAAACATTGCTTACTTTTTTCACCCTGCTTTTCCCCACTTTTCAGCCTGTTATTACTAGTATATTTTTCATTCCATGCTTACTTTTTAAAATTGTTGCCTCATCACCATTAAATCCATTTCTAGTGATGGAGACGGCCCTATTTGGACGATTTTAACATTTAATGGATGGAATATTTTGGACAGAGAAGTTAACTGGCAAAAATCGCGTTCTTAAGGCCTTAAAACTTATTTTAATCTTTAATAAGTGTTGTATGAGTATGCACGTGTGTGGTGATGTGCGTGCACGCTATGTATTGTAATCGATGATTAAGAAACTTCAAAACTATACATCACTGTTTGAATATTAAATGTATTCACAAAAGGAGAGATAAAATGATTCACCCTAAAAAGACACGACATCGTACTGTAGTATATACTCCGATCTAGGGGAATATTCGCTCCTAAGCAGGCGTTCACGTCCGGTCCCGTGTCAGCTGATCTTATGAAAGCTTTGCCACAGGCCACGGTTTAGATTTTTCGCGATCGTATTTTTTGCCTTCTCATCAATTCATCATTCACCGGTCCTACACATGGGGTGTATCACGCTCTGTCAGCTGACCACGTTTATTAATCAGGAAAACTATTCACGAGCTCGCCTCCAAACATCCATTCTCGCTGCTACGTTCCATGTTATTAGTCGTGCGGGCCAATTTAGTACTCCCTTCGTTTTCAGATACAATTTAGCAGGCACGCACATAATTTATGAACAACGAACATTGACACCACACCCACCATAAGACCAATCATCTGATCGAGAAAAAACTGCCTCCCGGGTCGCACCGAAGGGCGACTCCGGAGGCGATCCAATCCAGTCGGCACACAGCTCCCTCCCCGTCGTGACGTTCACCCTACCGCCGCCGGAGGAGGCCGCCCGGCGGTGGACGGCGGCGGTGGGGTGTCTCCACGTCTTTTCTTTCTTCTGCCCGGCAGTTTTCTCCATGTCCATCTTCACGCAGGCTTGATCTAACATCTCCATCTGCTAGCTCCCGATTCAGGCTTGGCTGGTCTTCAAGATCTGCAGCTCTATGCCCTGGAGTGGGCATCATGGAGGATCTGCGCGTGGTTGCCACCTACATCGAGTGCTAATTGTTTTCCCCTTGGATCTGCGCAACATGATCTGGGATGACATGGCAGCTCATGCGGCGTGATCTGACTAGGTGTTCAGCTGCCACCGCGTGGTTCATAGATCATCGCTGTCCTTGCGCTAGAGCATCCAGCTAGGTGCATGGATTCTTCCCGGCCAAGTTTGAAGATCTGTCGGATGCTTGTTCCAATCAGTCTGGGTGGATTGTCGTGTTCCGGAAGGTCCTACCGACGAAATTCATTGTGCGAATAATGCCTGAAGATTGCTGGATTTGGTGATTTCGGTCGTGCGCACCCATGTTTTTTATCTGGCCGTTTGGTTTCAGAGGGGGCGCTTCGAAGTTCTGTTGGCTGTTAATATTATGGAGCTCGTTTTCTTTCCATGGTGCTAGCGGAGAAGGTCATCAAGCCGAGATCGGTGGAATAACTATGATGGTCGGATCTTGGTGCTGAGGTGGAATTGGCTTGGTGGTTCGTGACTTGTAACAGCGACTGGTATGTGGGGGCGACTGCACAGGAGAAGTTCAGAGTCTTATCTTTCAGGGTGAAAATCCAAGGTCTAACCTTAATTGGTTGTACCTGGCAATGTTCTTGTTGAAGGCATTGTTTTGAGAGAGATGACTTTTCTTCAGGGTGAAAACCTAAGATCTATGATCGGGTGACGACAGCGTTTGTGCACTGTTTCCTTCTTGGAGGCGTCGTTTATGGAGAAGTTGAGCTTCTGGTGTTGTCTTGGTGGTGTCAGTGTTGCTGCTTCAAGTTATGGATCTCTGTACATGGACCTTTCTTTTCTAAAATTCTTTTTCTCTTTTTTGGTTGTGTGCATCCTTTATGTCATTAGGGCATGATGTTGTTGCAGAGGCTGGGTGTAATTGGTATCTCCACGATATTAATATATGCTCTTTATCGAAAAAACGCACACAATTTATGATAAACTTTTCATCATAAGTTTTATCAACGATACGCGTCTTGCTCAACGGCACTCCGGGCTCGCGGATTGCCAATAGGCGTGGACTCAGACAGGGCGACCCACTATCCCTACAACTCTTCATTCTGCTCGTGGAAGTTTTGCACCTGATAATCCAGAAGGCCTCAGATGAGGGTTTGCTAAGCCCGCTTGCGCCATCAGGCTTACGTCACTGCACATCCAAATATGCGGATGATGTCGTGACTTTCCTGCGGCCCTCAATTATGGACTTTCGGACTATCACGGCGGTAATCGAGGATTTTGGGACAACCTCGGGGCTCCGTACCAACATCTCCAAGTGCTCGGCGAACCTTGTCCGATGCATGGAAGCCCACGTGGCTTTAGTGGAGCAGTAGTTACGGAGTCCTGTGGAACCTTTCTCTCAACGGTATCTGGGGCTACCTCTTTGAGGAAGCCACCCGCGGCTCAGCTCCAATACCTCGTGGACTGTCGTTGCCTAATCGATGGTACCCCGGAGGAGGGATCCTCACGAGGGGGAGAAGAAGTAGGGGCCATAGGGCGGAGTGCACTCGGGACGGTGGTACGCGATTTACCCAGCTCCGGAACACCTGCACGATGACAGGGCCTACTGCTGCTTGTCTGGAATTATCTGGGCGCTTTCGCGTTGTTACAATGAGTTGTGGTTGTCTCGCTTCTAGCTCAAGATCTGCCCTAAGGGCTCCCAGGATCCGGCTTATATAGGCGCCCGGATCTAGGGTTTCTATGGAGAGTCCTACCCGGAATACAAGTTGCCTAACTACGGAATATTACATTGCCGTGTACGTCAAGGATCCACCTATTCCTAACTTGTCGTCATGGATCCGGCTTCCTTCATGGGCCTTCACGGATCTGACTCCTTGCATAGACCTCTTCGGATCCGGGTACCTCTGTAGGGCGGTTCGGATCCGGCTACCTTCGTAGGGCGGTTCGGATCCGGCTACCTTCGTAGGGCGGTTCGGATCCGGCTCCTTGTTCCCGGGTTGGACATCTTCCATCTTGATCAACATTAATCGGGCTGCCCGGTGGGCCGTATGCTATCACCACCATCTCGTGGGCCACCCGGGCTTGCCGGAATCGGACCATGTCGATGGTATACCTACGAAGTATATCCACAACGAGTAGCCCCGGAGTTCTCCAAGATTCACCGTTCTTCCATCCAGCTCAGCTTGCGCATGTATCTTCATCCTTTGGCTGGACTGAATAATAGAGAATCTTGAAGGACTCCAAACTTCATATCTCCAACCAAGTATTGGTCGGAAACTTCATGATCCAATGGTCAGATTCTTCGAAGATACCATCCACCGTAATCTTCGATATGGATCCGACTAGCCAAATGTAGGTTCGAATCTGACTAGCCAAAATATAGGTGTGGATCCGACTACCCAAAAATATAGGTGCGGATCCGACTAATAAAAAATTAGGTGCGGATCCGGCTACCGAAAATTGAGGTACGGATCCGGCTACCAAAAAATTAAGTGCGGATCCGACAAGGTAGCCAGATTTTCGTCATCTTTGAAATTTTTCTTGACATAACCATATGTATGTAGCCCCCGAGCGTTGAGTCGGCTTGCTCCAAGGAGACTCGATGCTCAGAAACTTAGCCCCCAAGCGTCAAGGTGGAAATCTTTCGGTTAGTTGCTCCAAAGAGAACTTCATCGATGTAGCCCCCGAGCGCCAAGGTGAATTTACTTGAAAATCCGGCTTGGAGCTCTTAGAGTAGCTTTATCTTTATATGTGACCAAGGAATAGTGTAAATCCCAAGCATCTAGGTGTAAATTTCCAGCACTAATACTCGAAACGAAACACACTTTTCACTTAAGATCAAAATCGCAGCCCCCGAGGGTTGGTTCCGGCTAAGCATAGCGGAATCAAGACTCAAGTTGCTTTTCCAGCTGTGCATGCTACGGATCCGCCTAACCTTATCTCATATGGATCCGGCTAGCTTCCCCGGGCTTCTCGCGATTGCTAGGTCTGCCTCGAAAACACCTTAGTTCGAGGACTCGTTGAAGGTCCAAGCATCATGTACCTGATATATAAACACAAAAACACATTTGTATTAAATTGTTTCTTTGACCATGTTCAACAAACAAATGTAAGGCGGAACAAAAACGGCCTTTGAACAAAAGTTTTAAAGCTGAAACTATGCAGCAGTTGAACAACATAAAACTGTCAAGGTGGAAAAAACTCGACTATCTTGAACAGTTAATGTAATTTATATGTTTTAAGTAAGTGCTGGTTTATCCGTTCTTCTGGTTTATATGCTTGACTTTTCGCGAGACGGCAAACTTTAAACACAGAACATCTGCTGAGGCGATAGCGCTTAATAGCGAAACAATCAAGAACCTCAGAAACAGAGGCCGGCTTTAAGTACCGAGATGTCACTACTAAGGAATCCACACATAAAACAACAGAAAACGTGTAGGCCAGAAAACTTAAGCTAACGCCCGAAAGCGAAATTTTTGCAGCGTACTGGAGCCTTAAGCGGCAAAAACAGTACAAAGTTTTTCACGAGCGCGAGGCAAATCGTGGGAAAGATATGACCAACAGTGAAAGCGGTAAAAGACTCAGGGTATGAGTGAACCAATCTTAATCTCATGATCATAAAATTTTAAAATATTAAATATAAATAAGAACTTAGCTGTTTTATGTGGCGTTAACGTCGGCCGTGGTGGAGACAAATCCGTCTTGCCGGAGTCGAAACAATCAGCGGTGGCAAAGCCAACCATTGCCGGAGTTAAAACCATCCGCGCCAGCGCAAAGCCAGACGTAATGGAGTCGGAGCAATCCACATCGAAGATGAAAGTGGCCACATGAGAGGCTGCTTAATCACCTGCTAAGTCTTCGCCAATGTCCTCAGCTCACGCATCGATCCCGGAACTGCTAGTCCTCTTCTGTTGTGCATGCAGCAAATAAAGAAATAAGAAAATAGTCTTTGATTGCTTCACACGGAGGAGTAAAAGTGATATGCTCCACGAATGCTCCGACTACGGCACATGCTTCCGTTTAATCGATCCGGATGGAAACTAGTCTTGTCCTTGCCGATCCCATGGACCCGGTCGGTACGCTCTGAAATCATGCCGTTTGAAGACGTTGAGTCCGCCAGCATGACTGTGATACAATCTAGTCTAGCACAATAGCACAGCTGACAATGGATCCATGATTTGCATGTTCGTGGCGGTTTTTCTTCGGCGTTACATCGAGCCGGTGCGAGATGTATTACCGCGGTGGTTTTGTAGGTGCGGATTCAATCACCAAAATATAGGTCCGGATCCGGCTACCAACAATTTGGTGCGGATCCACCTACCAAAATTTAGGTGTGGATCTGACTCCCAAAAATTTAGGTGCGGATCCGCCTACCAAAATTTTGGTATGGATCCGGCTACAAAAATATAGGTGCGGCTCCGACTAGCAAAAATTGAGGTGCGGATCCTGCTACCCAAAAATATAGGTGCGGATCCGACTACCAAAAACGTAGGCGGGGATCCGGCAACCAAAAATATAGGTGCGGATCCGACTACCAAAAACGTAGGCGCGGATCCGGCAACCAAAAATATAGGTGCGAATCCGACTACCAAAAACGTAGGCGCGGATCCGGCAACCAAAAATATAGGTGCGGATCCGACTACCAAAAACGTAGGCGCGGATCCGGCAACCAAAAATATAGGTGCGAATCCGACTACCAAAAACGTAGGCGCGTATCCGGCAGCCAAAAATAGGTATGGATCCGGCTACCAAAATATAGGTGCGGATCCAACTACCAAAACCAGAATTTGAAATTTCCAGGTCTAAGGCGGATTCTTCCGTGGAAAGCTCCAGCGACTCGGATCGGATCTTTGCAGCTGCGTCCTGCTCGGCGGCGGTCGTAGCTACATTACTTACCAGTGCGTTTCCGTTGAAATCAACGGTCTCGCAGATAAAGATGTGGAACCCGCCCGGTTCCGGCCTCCAGACGCCGCAGGCCCCACGGTGGGCGCCAACTGTCGTTGCCTAATCGACGGTACCCCGAAGGAGGGATCCTCACGAGGGGGAGAAGAAGTAGGGGCCATAGGGCGGAGTGCACTCGGAACGGTGGTACGCGATTTACCCAGCTTCAGAACACCTGCACGATGACGGGGCCTACCGCTGCTTGTCCGGAATTATCCGGGCGCTTTCGCGTTGTTACAATGAGTTGTGGTTGTCTCGCTTCTAGCTCAAGATCTGCCCTAAGGGCTCCCGAGATCCGGCTTATATAGGCGCCCGGATCTAGGGTTTCTATGGAGAGTCCTACCCGGAATACAAGTTGCCTAACTACGGAATATTACATTGCCGTGTACGTCAAGGATCCACCTATTCCTAACTTGTCGTCATGGATCCGGCTTCCTTCATGGGCCTTCACGGATCTGACTCCTTGCATAGACCTCTTCGGATCCGGGTACCTCTGTAGGGCGGTTCGGATCCGGCTACCTTCGTAGGGCGGTTCGGATCCGGCTACCTTCGTAGGGCGGTTCAGATCCGGCTCCTTGTTCCTGGGTTGGACATCTTCCATCTTGATCAACATTAACTGGGCTGCCCGGTGGGCCGTATGCTATCACCACCATCTGTGGGCCACCCGGGCTTGCCAGAATCGGACCATGTCGATGGTATACCTATGAAGTATATCCACAACATGGACAATGTAGCAAATAAGCTGCTAGGAGGGAAGGCGTCGCTACTCGACAAAGGGGGCCGATTGGAGCTCATCCGGTCGACACTATCTGCGATGCCTATCTTCTTCATGATGTCCCTAGACATACCGATCAAGACCATTCTTGCAATTGAGAAGATCACAAGGGGCTTCCTCTGGAAAGGCCGAAAAGATGTGAAGGGGGGCCACTGTCTAGTGGCGTGGGACAAAGTTTGCACCCCTAAGGAATGGGGTGGACTCAGTATTCCAAACTTGAGGATGATGAATGTGGCGTTGAGGACCAGATGGCTATGGCTTCAGCGGGTCGATGAATCCAAGCCGTGGAAGGAGCTAAATATTCAAGTTCCTCAGCTATCGAGGCATGTTTTTGAAGGAGCAACTTTCTCAGTGCTAGGAGACGGAGCGTCCACTCTCTTCTGGTCGGATCGCTAGCTGCCCGATGGACGGATCAATGACATTGCACCAAACTTGTTTGCCGGTGTGCCAAAACACGTGGTCAAGCAACGCCGTGTCCGTGAGGGACTGACAGGAGGTTGGCTTGAGGACCTATCCCCAGACCTAGGTGCGCCTGCACTTATGGAGTTGTTCGAAGTGGCGGACTGGCTAGTGCATGTCAACCTTGCCGAGTGCGTGGAGGACAGTTTCAGGTGGAGGTTGGAAAGTAACAACTCCTACTCCACCAGATCATGTTATGAGGGGATGTTCGGGGCCAGAGAGGACATGGCCGGTGCGATGCAGATTTGGAAGTCGCGCGCTCCACCGAACTGCAGAGTGTTCATGTGGCTAGCAGCGCGGAATAGATGCTGGACAGCCAACAGGCTCAGTCGGCGTGGGCTGCCACACCCGGCGTCCTGCCCTTTCTGCGATCAAGGGGGCGAGACTCTAGACCACCTTCTGATGGATTGCGTCCTGGCGCGTGAGGTTTGGGCTGCTTTCCTAAGCTCGTGGGGCAAGCTCCACTGGATGCCACAGCCGGACATCACTCTCGTCAGTTGGCTGCAAGAGAAGAAGGGGGTCCGAGAGGCGATCGGGACCTATGGACGGTGACGGTGCTTATATGTTGGAGTCTCTAGCGCCATCAAAATGTCGTGGTCTTTGAAGGTGTGGCTCCTTCCAAGGACATGGTGATCCAGAAGATCTATGAGGATGCGCAGCTTTGACGAGCGGCTAGACTGTTTAGAGGCATCATTGTGCCGGTAGAAAAGTGGAGATGTCGTGAGTAGTTGTTTTAGCCGTGCGTGCTACCCCCTCGGGTTAGTGTGGTGTTGCACCCGTGGCGTCCGTGCCAGATGTGTGTTGTACTTTTGCCTCTTGGCCTCTTCTTCTATGAAACCGATACGTCTATCCATGACGTATCCTTAAAAAAATAAGTTTTATCAACAAAATATGAATTACTCTCTACATATCAGTTTATTACTCTTACACATGCACCTATGTTGTCAATTTAACCTATATAATATGAATTATGAAACATAAAATTATACCATTAGAAAATATAACATCTGAAGTTTCTAGTGATATTTTTTCTGTAATATATACCTCATATTTTGTTTGTCAAATTAATAACCTAGGGCTACATGTAAGACTAATAAACAGATATGGAGGTATGTCCACAAAATGTATACCGATTCATATTGAAAATGGTGTCTAATGCTATAGTTTTCGTGACATATAATAATTCATACTTTACTAGCCAAAATAATTTTCAAGGTATTTTCGTAAACTACGTGCGTACTTTTTAAACTGATCTGGAGGGAGTAGAACTTAGAAATATAATTATTTTCCTTTATGAACTAGTGAATGCACTAATAGTTTTACATACATGAGAGGAGAGAGAAAAATGACCAAAAAAGGATAATAAATAAGATATGCCTTGCAATTTCTTTTTATAATACCACTCCTGCGGATTAATTACGTGTCTATGTCCAGTCCATTAGCTGATCGTTGACATTTACGTGCCTGAAAACCGAACATAAATAGAGCATTTTGTTTCTCAAAAAAGAGACGCTAGCTGCATATATTGTTAACATTGCTATTTGTCGTGTCAGTCGGGGATTGTGTCCTGTCACGTGCTAGATACGATTTGGGTCGCTGCATGCAGCGATTGACGATCGATATGCATGTACACGTACGTGCAGGTGGTTGTTTGGGTAGCCGCGCCGGCGATGATCCGCGCAGGATCGACGACGGCGGTCATGACGATGCTGCTGCTGACGTTCCTTCTGGAGTACCTGCCGAAGATCTACCACTCCGTCTCCTTCCTGCGGCGGACGCAGAACCAGTCCGGCCACATCTTCGGCACCATTTGGTGGGGCATCGTGCTCAACCTCATGGCCTACTTCGTCGCCGCCCACGTAAACAACGATCAGTACACATACCTCACTTATCACAACATGTGTCGATCAGATGATCAATTTGCTACATTGTGTTTTCAGGCGGTGGGCGCATGCTGGTACCTGCTGGGTGTTCAGAGGGCCACCAAGTGTCTGAAGGAGCAATGCGTCCTGTCCGGGCCCCCCGGGTGCGCGTCCGGCCCGGTGGCTTGCGGCACCCCGCTGTACTACGGCGCAGCGTCGTCCTTCGTCGTCGGCGGCGACAGGCTTGCCTGGGCCAACGACACCATTGCCAGGAGCGTGTGCCTCCACAGCGGCGATAGGTACCAGTACGGCGCTTACAAGTGGACGGTGATGCTGGTGGCGAACCAGAGCCGGCTGGAGAAGATGCTGCTCCCCATCTTCTGGGGCCTGATGACGCTGAGGTAAGGGGCAAGTGTTAGTGGGAAACTGAGATTAGTTTGTGCTGATTGCTACACATTGTCATGAATTGTTTGGTTTAGTGACGTGATGAATTTGTGTTTGCAGCACATTCGGGAACCTGGAGAGCACGACGGAGTGGGTGGAGATCGTGTTCAACATCCTGACCATCACTGGCGGGCTGATCCTGGTCACCATGCTCATCGGCAACATCAAGGTGTTCCTGAACGCGACCACGTCCAAGAAGCAGGCGATGCAGACGCGGCTGCGGAGCCTGGAGTGGTGGATGAAGCGCAAGAACCTGCCGATGGGGTTCCGGCAGCGCGTGCGTCAGTTCGAGCGGCAGCGGTGGGCGGCCACCCGCGGCGTGGACGAGTCCCAGATCGTGCGCGACCTGCCGGAGGCGCTCCGGCGCGACATCAAGTACCACCTCTGCCTGGACCTCGTCCGTCAGGTGCCCCTCTTCGTGCACATGGACGACCTTGTTCTCGAGAACATGTGCGATCGGGTCAAGGCCCTCATCTACCCCAAGGGAGAGACAGTAAGTACTCGCATGAATTCAGACAGCAGCTGCAACTGCAAGCAGAGTGAGCTCGATGAGTGACTGACTGAAGTTATTGTTTTATAAATAATCAGATCGTGAGGGAAGGCGATCCGGTGCAGAGGATGTTGTTCATCGTGCGTGGGCACCTGCAGTGCAGCCAGGAGCTGCGGAACGGGGCGACGAGCCGCTGCACGCTGGGGCCGGGCAACTTCACTGGTGACGAGCTGCTGTCGTGGTGCCTGCGCCGGCCTTTCATGGAGCGTCTGCCGGCGTCGTCGTCGACGCTTGTGACGATGGAGAGCACGGAGGTGTTCGGGCTGGAGGCGGCGGACGTCAAGTACGTGACGCAGCACTTCCGGTACACCTTCACCAACGACAAGGTGCGGCGGAGCGCCCGGTACTACTCGCCCGGGTGGCGCACCTGGGCGGCCGTCGCCGTGCAGCTGGCGTGGCGCAGGTACAGGCACCGCAAGACGCTCACGTCGCTGTCCTTCATCCGTCCGCGCCGGCCGCTGTCACGGTGCTCGTCGCTGGGCGAGGAGAAGCTCCGGCTGTATACCGCTATTCTCAGCTCGCCCAAGCCCAACCAGGACGAAGACTTCTAGGCCGGCGTGAACTGCATATGATGATCTGCCCTGCTTGCTTTGTTGCATAGAGAGCAAGTGAGTTGCAGAGAGTTACAGTTACAAATGCACAAAACGGTGGATGTCGTGTCTGCTCGATGGACGAGAATCTGCGATTGCTGAATATGTAGCTGCTCTAATGTAAATATGATAGTACTATCGTTGTTGTGATGCCAAGTTTGAACAGAAATTAAAACCTCTACCAGCTACCAAAATGAAACAACCACGATCCTCATGTCTCTTCCATTTTCAGACTACTACAGCAAAACTTAAGCTGGGCCAACTAATGTTTTTGCTTAACTACTAAGACAATTTTTGACAGCAGCAACTACCACACTTTTGGTACCAACAAGATTCTCTGCCATCATTCTTAAGATCCCTCAGCCGTCGCAGATTCTTCTGGTCACCGGTGCCCACCGTGCCTTCTCCCGAACACCTCTATTGCGACCTTCCGCAGTCAGACACCCGCTGCATGTTCCTACTGACCTTTTCTTTCTGCAACACATTCCAGTCATCCAAAAGGTGACAAATAGAGAAAATAACATCAGTAGAATTTTTCATCATTTTCCTTTGTAAACAAGCAGATAGTTTCTTGTTGTCCATAGATTCCAAAGCCATGCAGCACCACCTAATATCACACCACTCTATCTCTACCAGTAAACTATACCCAACACGCATCTATACCCAAAACAAATGTTGCTACACTCCAATTTTCTTTTTTGCCCCTGGCCGGCGAGCTTACGCCAAACTGAACAACTTTATAAAACGAAAACAACAAGTGTACATGGGAGCATTACAAGTTTTTAGATGGTTAGAGAGAGGGGGATGATGAGAGCAGAATGACCTCAGGGTTGGTCATAGTCATTACACCAATTATTTAGAACAAAAGAGAAAGAGGGGGTAGTACTCGGTGAGTCCAAAGCTTAATATCCTCAATGCATTTAAGGCTATGTCTTCAGTAATGCCATTGAAGGTCCAGGCATTTCTCTTTTATCAAACCTTCCAAAGAATGGCGGTGGTGATGGTGGCTTCCTCGTAGCTCTGGCATTGCGAGCTCCACATGTCCGAGAGGCAAGAGTAGCCCCTGGCAACGAAGTCATGGCGTGGAAGAAGCTCCAAACTTCATGGGCCTGGGGGCATAGAAGAAGGAGGTGATCCGTGTCTTCCTCTTGGTTGCTGGAAAGGCACGCATCAGTGGGGTTGAGATGTATTTTTAACCGCCGTCCATTTGTGGGTAGGGACTTCTTCCTGGCCAGCCAGTAGAAAATCTTGTACTTGAGGGGGGCATCACTCCTCCAAACCGTATCCGATGCTTCATCAATCTGCAGATGCCTGAAAGAGTTGGAGCAGAAACTTTTCTTCGAGAGCTTGTTGCTAGTGAGGCGGCCATAACGAACATCCATGATAAGTGGCGCGGGGCAACCAAACTAAGCTCGTTGGCAAGGTCACGAAGGTTGCCCTCGGTGGCCTGCGAAAGGCGCGGTCCGAGAGTGTTGCGGAAATCGAACGTCAGAGCCGTGGCCACATTCATATGAATCCGAGTAGAGTGGGATAAGAGGCTGGGAAAGCGATCCTGAAGAGTTGTGTCTCCAAGCCATAGGCCAAACCAAAAGGAAGTCGAGGCACCGGCGCCGATCGTAACCTTGGAAACCGAGAGGAAGGTCTCGAGGCCTGGCACGATGTTCTTCCACACCAGAGTGTCGAGGTAGCAGCAGTCCCCAAGATCCCTAGAACCGCTCCAGCCATAAGAACGTCGAAACCAGCAAGCCCAGGGGCGGAAGTATCAGAGTGAAGCTTGGTTAGAAACTCGGCTAGAAGGGCGGAATTTTGGGACTGGATGGAGAGGACGCCGAGCCCTCCCAGCTTTTTTGGAACCCAAACGTCATCCCAGGCACATACAAGTATAACTCGGTGAAAAACACAAAGATAGAAAAGTATAAGTACACTTTTAATGGAACTCCCAAGTACACCGAAATACGAGTGCAACTACGTACAAACCCTGAGTACAACCATACTAGTATACTAGTATTGAAAGTACGAAAAAAGTTTATTGAAATCTATCAACATGGATCTACATTTGAAAATCTCGACACGTGGATCTCAGAAGTAAAAAACGGTTCGTAATTTGAACGAAGAATTCTCAAGATATTTTATTTTAAAAAAACAAATCTAAAAAAATAAAAGAAAAGGGAAAACCACCTTAAAGTAAAAAAAAAATATAGAGGAGCACCTTGCTAACTTCGGAGTAATCCTTATTGTTTTACTAGCAAAAGTGCCCGTGCGCCGCATCGGGAGAAATAAATACGCAAACGTTTTAGTAAGTCATCCGTGTTGGCACTTCTCTTTTTCACAGTCGTCGATTGTGGTTACGGACATATAGCGTTTTTACGGTTAAAAATGCAACTAACATGCAAATAAATTTTTGAAACATAAATAAAAATGAGTGAAATATACACAAGTCTACAGGTAGTAACAGAAATATATATCTCAATGCTTTATAAAGGATTTTTTTTACAATATATAGGATAGGAATCGTTCATAAATTTCTTCCGAATTACGCACAACTCATGGATGAATATCTCCATTCGGTGAAGTTTGATCAATAGAAAATTGCAGAAACCGCCAGCAGCCGGCCATCACCCGCATCCAGGAGCAAACGAACTGAGCAAAAACAAAAAAAAAGGGATGCAAATATGTAGGCTCTAATGTTCAGATCAGCCTACAACACCCCACTCATATCCCCACTCATATGCAGACATGCAGAAATCCGTACATCTGCCACACAACACGGCTACATATGTCCTCTGCACTTTATCTTCATATTTTTTTTGTATGCAGTTGGCATTATCTCGCACTCACTATTACATGTTTAAATTCACCTCTAAATATGCATCACATAAATAGATTGTAATCCTAAGAACCACGGTCGGAGAAAGCCAATAATTTTATAGAAAAGTACTTGCCTGTTTCTACTAAGAAGAGCTGCTGACCATTAGTTTCGTTTGGATGGTGTCCTGTTGGTCTTGGCAGAAGGCTTTTTTTTTGCGAGAAATCCACCGATCTATTAATAATCATCAACAGTAGTACAAATAACCCAAAAAGTAAAGAAAATTACAAATTGGTATTCGGACCACCTAGCGACGACTAGGAACACTAGCACGAGCCGAAGGCGCGCCGCTGTCCTCGCCCCTCCATCGCCGGAGTCAGGCAAAGCTTGTCGTAGTAGAGCTTGTTGTATTAGACAAACGGGAAGTCGTCGTGCTAAGGTCCCAAAGGACCAGCGCACCGGAGCAGCAACCATCGCCAATGATGACAACCGTAGATCGGAAGAGACTATCATGAAACCACACCAACAAACATGATAACCGATCGGATCCCAGCAGATCCGACGGGCACACAACTCCACGCGCCCTCCGACAGCGCTAGATGCACCACCGGAGCGAGGATAGGGCGGGGGGACCTTATTCTGACTTCAGGATATAGCCGCCGCCTCACCATCCCAAAAGAGAGACTGAAAAGCAAACTAAATTAAGAACAGAAACTCCCCGCCGACGAGGGACCCTTTTGGACATTAGATCAGCCGAGACAATGTCGAATAAATTTCTTTTTTACTTAGTGGTAAGTTCACATCGCTCCAATCTCCACTCAGCTGGTCGCTGGTTGCTTCCCTGCAACTTCTCTTCTTCCTTGGACGAATTGGGCGCAACCTCGGTCACGTCGTACACCACGCCGAAGGCACAGCTGCACAAGCAGCAGAAAAATCCATGAGGAATAAAGCAATGAATGAACGTTATCGCTGGGGATCGATTACCAGTTCACCGATCTGGGATTCATCCGCCAAAAATCATTACCAGTTCGCCGATCTGGGATTCATCCGCCAAAAATCACACAACTTCCGGGGGATTTGATGATAACCCCCCCTAGTTGGTGCCACTTTTATCATAACCCCCCCTTGTGTCACTGACATGTGGGGTCCGGGCCCACATGTCAGCGACACAAAGGGGGGTTATGATAAAAGTACCCCCCAACTGGGGGGTTATCATCAATTTTACCTCGCCCCGGTCTGGATTCGTACGCTAGAAGACCCAGACCCACAGCTTCAGCGGTCGCCGATCTGAGATCCGTACGCCGGGAGATTCATAGCTTCAGCGGTAACGAGCGCGTGAGTTGGATCGATGTAGGCTCTCTGTGGACGCGCGCAAAAAAGAGGGCGACCGTCCCTGCATCAACATCGGCTGATTCGATGGCTCAGAGGTGCTAGGCGTTTGGCTCCAAGCTCTGCCCGGCAAGATCGGCGGATTACGCGTCGTCTTGAACTGCAAGGTCATCACCGAGTTTAGATCCGTAGCAGAACTCGGGAGAGAGGGAGCTGATTTATTTCCGCGCGGGGAAGAGAGAGTCCATGTAGGATGGGGCAGGGAGCGATGGACTTCGACTCTTACACGGCGGCAGGAGGCGCCTAGGCATAGGTCTCGCCTCCGGAAGCGGTGTACGCCCGCGGAAAGAACAAAACGCGACGAACCGGTACAATGGCAATCTGCAGTATTATGTATTTCGGTGGGAGGGTAAAACCGTCTAAAAAAATGTTGGACGAAAATTTTGGCAGAAATCTTAGGTCCTTTATTATCAGGTATAGATAAGGTTTATTATGCGAGCTTCCAAAAAATTCTAGCACCACAGCGTTACGTGCGGAGAGAGTTTCCAGATCATAGAGATTTAGTAAACTAAACCTCACACCTCACACTCATTATTCTATACCTAATAATAAAGGAGCTAAGGTTTCCTTGGTTTGGTCCGTCTAACCAAAATTTCTGCCAAAATTTTCGTCAACGCTTTTTTTGGGACCGTTTTGCCCTCCCACCAAATCCCTTAATACTACTGCTGCCATATACCGGTTCGTTCTTTTTTTTTTGGAAAAGCAACCAAACGAACAAACGCTGGCGCCGTCGGCGCCAGCAGGGGCGGACGCTCCAGGCTGCGCGCGACGCCATCGAGCGTGCAGAGGCGCCGCTCCGACGGCCCGCATCCCGCGCAGCAGCGTCGCTACGCATCTGCACGCCGCACCGCCGCGAGACATGCGCAACTTCCTCCGCCCGCACATCCCGCGGCCCCGCGCGTTCCGCCTCGCCGCTACGCGCGCCTCCCGCCGTCGGCCAGCCTCCGGCCAGGTCCCCGCCGCGAGAAACACCTCTGCGCCCCTCTGGCCTGGCCGCCGCCGCGAGCAATCGTTCTGCCCGCGTCTCCCGCCGCCGCCGGCGCACCTCCCGCGCGTCTCCCGCCGCCGGGAAGGCCCTCGAAGACCTCCGTCGTACGGGACCACCGCCGCGCCGCCGCCGGCGCCGGCGCGTCACGCCCGAGCTCGGACCTCCATGGCTAGGGACGCCGGCGCACTTGCTGATCCCTTTTCTCGCGTTGCAAGGAAGAAGAAATGTGGCAGCTTCGTCTTCGAACGTGGATCGAACGTGTGGACCGGAACGTCCGAACGTCGTGTGGGCCGGACGGCCTGGTATTTTCATGTATAGACACGCAACTGCACGAACGGAAACAATCTTCTCTTATGGGCTGCGAGACAGGTAAATAGCCTTTTGGATTGAACTCAAGACCGCCCAGGGCCACGGGAGATACGGTGCACTTGAGTGGACGCATTGACTAAAATAGTCCCACCCCGCTCCTTTGTACTGCATTCTACCTGTTCATATACGTTCCACAGTTCCGTAGAAACAAGCGGCAATACAATGGGAAAGAGCCACGTCTAGATCCTCTACATACAAGGTAGACCTGCACGCTGCCGGTTATGAAATTAAAAGGAAAGAAGGATTAAGGTTGCATGTCCTGCACATTGAGAAAGGAAGGACGGATGACGAGAGAACTGCAAGCTGTTCGAATCTTAATACTGTGTCTGCCCACGGGATGGCAGGTGCTCACGCAGTGAAGCCAGCAAAGACGCCCGGCGTGTATATTGCTTGCCGATCGTGATCAAAATTAGCCTGCGCCTGCGACCTGTAATACCGGTGGATGGTACGATGAAAAGTCAATTTTCGGAGTTCTGTCACCTACGAACTTTTTCTTCAAGATGGGGTAAGAGGAGTTGCGGCCAAAGGTCGGTGGCACTGTGTCCATGTGATCCAACTAATTTTTGTGATTGGAGCTTCATCTAAAGTAATCCTGGTCCAGCTCATGGGTCTGCCTTATATCTTTAGGTTTGTTTTTCTTTATATGCGGTTATCTTACATACTTTATAATTTACGCAGAAGTGATGCAGTTTAGTTTATTCTGGCATATTGATAAATAATTCTTTTTTGTTTTCTATTTTTGAAGTGAACATATTTCGTTCATCCGCAGCAACGCGCGGGCATTGTCCTAGTAATAGCAAAAGTAAAAAACTTCACATTCGTTATGGACTAAAAAAGGCAAGTAAAAATGTGCGATACTCGAAATTAGGATTAACTACCTCACTGGAGGCCCATTAGCCCGGCCTCCTCCCACGACCTGACGGAGGCGCATGAGCCTACTTCAATTCCTATACACCGATTAGGTTGGCTGTTACTGCGCGCCGCACCCCCAGTTCGCTGTTATTTCTGTTTTCTGTCTCTTTTTTTCCTTTTTTATTTTCTGTTTCTTTTTTTGTTTCTTTTATGTTTAATTTTATTTTTCAAATTTGAAAATATTTCAAATTTAGAAAATTTTCAAAATTAAAAATATTTAAATTTAAAAATATTTAAATTTGAAAACCATTCAAATACAAAATGTTCAAATTATAAAAACGTTCTAATTTGAAATCCATTCAAATATATAAAGCGTTCAATTTTGAAAAATATTCATAACTACAAAACGTTAATTTTTTGGAAAAAATAAAATAATTTTTTTTTAAATGTTCAAATTTAAATTATGTCTATATCCGAAAATGTTCAAATTTCAAAAAAATTAAATCAAAATCTGAATTTTTTAAAATTTCGAAAATTTTGAATCTGAACAGATTTTAAAATTTTGCTCTCCGATTATTTTTTTAAAAAAGTTAGATATTGAAAAAAAATATTAACAGAAATGAAACAGCAAAGTAGCTACTCTTAATGGGCCACGTCCCAACCAATCGACCTGGTCGCTGGGGTGTGCGGTGCCCCATACACAACGACCAGTTCGGTGTATAGGCCCCCCTAGTTCCTCCTGTCATGCCTCGCCGGCGATCGCCTCCGCCGCGTCCTCGTGGGCCGCGCAGGCCCGTGCCGTCGTCATCCAGCCTCTCCCGGACCTCTTCATCGGCATCCTCCTCCGCCGCGGCTACTCCAAGCTCGGCTGCCTCCGGACAGCCACAACCTGTTCGACGGGATGTCGCACCGGAACCTCGTCTCATGGGGCTCCGCCATCTCGATGTACGCGCAACACGGACGCGAGGAGGAAGCGACCGCCCTCTTCGCGGCATTCCGGAGAGCTTCCTAATGCGAGCCAGCCAACAAGTTCCTGCTCGCCAGCTCGCTGAGGGCCTGCGCCTGTGTGCAGTTGGACGGTTGTTTCGTTCGGCGAACAGGTGCATAGAGATGCCGTCAAACTCGGCTTTGATGGGAATGTCTACGTCGGCACTGGCGCACTGCAGTGCTGGTCAATCTTTACGCGAAGGCTGGTTGCATTGACACAGCAATGCTGGTCTTTTTGTCGAAATGACAAGAAACAGAAGGAAGCTCACGCACATTGTCCTTGTTGTCTCTCCAAGCATAGAGGCTCCAGTGTCCATACCTGATTGTAAGTGGAAATGCTCCGTCATTGGGCAAAGACATATAAGGTCAGTGCCAAAATATTTTCTTCCTATTGGCAGAAGATGCATGTTATCTCGCGCCGGCGTCTTGCCTCTTGGTCTGTTCGTTTGTTCAGGTGGAGATGTTTTATGGCTCCTGTCTGGGGATATTGCTCACATGACCTCTGCTGACCTTAGGGCTAACGGTAATTATTCAGTAACTAGGACATCACCTTTCTGCTACAGTTCATTTTCAGTTATTATTTGGATATTTATGACGGTACCGATGCTTCATATTCCAGCCACATAGTTAATGTTGCAATGTTTTTATTGTGATGAATAATGAATACAATATAAGTAGCCAGATAATGTCTATTGCCGATAAATTTAAAACATATAACTAGAATCCAGAACAATAAAATAAATTGATTAGTTTAGACCGTGTCAAGGACATCGGACTTGTAAGATTGGGCCAACTGAAATTTGAGCTTCAAGGCAAGCTGTTGGCCTAGCAGACAGTGGCGGAGCCAGCAGGGTGGAAGGGTGGGACGGGCCCCACCCTAAGATTTGCCCAGCACATATATCTTCTATAGAAAATGAGGAAAACATTTAAAAAAGCCCAGCTCAGTTAGGCCTGCCTCATCCTAACAAAATGGGCTAGATTCGCCACTGCTAGCAGATTATTGAGAATGGGCAATAAAGCAACCAGAAGACAAACTGCAACAGGAACATGGATTATGAGTCTAACGACTAGTCTATGAGTCCTAACTTGACTTTCTGTTGTTTTGTCTTATCTTTAGCTGTTTTCTAGATCCTTTTGTTTTGGATTTCTGCTTCTTCTGAACCTGTAATGAACCTCGGGGCCGTTTTGGTTTCGTTGATTTTATCAATGGAACCGGGGAGGGGGTCCTCCCTGTTGATCTAAAAAAAAAAAACTTGACTGTCGGTCGACTAGCTTTCTCGACTCGACTAGTCGAGCGGTCGAGCGACTAGTCATGGACTAGTCTAGACTAGTCGTGGTAATTCGACTCGATCGGCTCAATTTGGGCATGAACAACTGTCCAGAGGTACTGGTGGATAACTGTCTAGGTTATAGTATTATTATGTTACATAACTTGTGTTGAACTTATGTTGATTTTTAGTTACTAAATCCCCTATCTAGTTGCTACAGACGATAGTATTTTGTACTAGCTACTGTGAGAGTACATGTCAACTAGTCGAGCACTAGTCTAGACTAGTCACGATTAGTCTATGAGTTGGTACCCCAATGACTCATCTCGACTTTTCGACTCGTAATCCTTGAACAGGAAACAACAACTGCAGATGGGGTGTATATTGACAAGTCTGTATTTTTTTTACTTCGTTTCTCAACCCCAAACTTGTTTTTCTCATAGTTGATTTAGTACACTACGTATTACTTTCATCAGGCTTTACCACATTAGGAAATTTCCTGATTAGGATGTGCTACTGATAGATCAGGTTGATCTGATAGCATCATAGAAAGCCATCTTAGGTAAGGTCAAAAATATGGCATGGCTTAGTCTTTGTTCTTCTCTACATCGATCAGTTGCATCAGCACCGAACTTATAGCTGTAGAAATTCATAATATTAGTTAGTTGTCATATACTGGTTCTATGGCAATTCTCATATTTCAAGATACTATTGGTGATTGAATAGTAGCACATATTTTGTCCCAATGAATTAAAAATATAAAATAAGTAGCCAGATAATATTTAGTACAGCTACATTGAAAAGTACTATCAGAAATCACTACTCTAAGCTAAGACAAACTCTCCTCTTCAAGCTTGACATCAAAAAAGCGTTTGACTCCGTGCGATGGGACTACTTGGTGGACATGTTGCAACACATGGGCTTCCCACAAAAGTTTCGGGAATGGATTGTGGCTCTTTTATCCTCCTCAACCTCAAGGGTGCTTCTCAATGGTGTTGCCGGTTGAAAGGATCGTATGCCGCACCTAGAGGGGGGGGTGAATAGGTGCTAACCAATTTTTAGTTCTTTTTCAATTTAGGCTTGACACAAAAGGTAAATTCTCTAGATATGCAACTAAGTGAATTTACCTATATGATAAGGCTAGCAACTAAGCAAGATATAGCTAAGCAAGATAGAGATAGAATAGGATAGAGGTAACCGAGAGTGGAGCACGCGATGACACGGAGATGATTCCCGTAGTTCCCTTCCTTTGCAAGAAGGTACGTCTACGTTTGGAGGAGTGTGGTTGCTACGAAAGCCAAACCAACGGCCCACGAAGGCTTCACTCGGATCTCCGGTGAGCAACGCCACGAAGGCCTAGCCCACTTCCACTAAGGGATTTCCTCGAGGCGGAAACCGGGCCTTTACAAGGTTCTTGGGGCACACATCCACAACCAAATTGG
>NC_061511.1:239615611-239642168 GCF_022539505.1 Lolium rigidum
GTCGCGTTCATGGCAACCGCGTTGACGAGGAGCGATCCTGGCGGAGAGGCTGCCAGGGATGTGGACGATGCGTGGCGCAGCGTCGACTCCATCACTGGCGCTGCTCCTCCCGGGACGGTGGTGCCAATGGATGTGGCCCTCAACCGGGTTCCTCGCGGGGGCGTGGCCGGTGCGGTAGAGGCGTCGAAGACGGACGGGGACACGGTGCCGAGGAGAGAAAAGGTTCGTTGGACGGTGGGTGTCGGCCGAAGCGAGTTTGGCGGCGACGACGGAGGAAAACGGCAGGCACGACTGCCAGGTCATGAAGCGTTGCGCTTCCAGACGCGCGGCGTGCGTGCTGCCTGCAAGGCAGCAATTGGGCGAGGGGCAGAGCTGTTCGGCGGTCGTCCCCGGCCTGGTACAGGCAGGAGGGAAGCCGGGGATGTGGAGGCGCTGGCGTGGCCGGAGCAAGCGAGAACGGCCGGAGGTAGCACGGTTGAAAGGCGGCCGGCACCAGAGCAAGCAGAGAGCAGGAAGATTTGGGGATTTTGACTGGTCTGAGCCCGTATGTATGTTGTTCCTGATGCCTCACTTTTTTTCTCTCTATAAAAGTGCGAATATCGTGGGTGCCTTCACGTGTCGTGGGAGCCGGTCTCCGAGCAAGACGCAACACTTCTTCTGTGCCAGCTGAGAGCGCGCAGCTGCAAATGCTTTTGCTGCTAGCTGCTCGATATGGTCGCTGCTACCTACCCTTCCTTGCTAGATGTGTTTGCAAAAAAAAGTTTGATCAAAGCGAGATGACGATTTTTCTGCTTGCTAGATGTATTCGCGAAACAGAAAAGCAAAGCTAACTTAATTTAGTTTGTTCTAAAATTTAAACTGTATTTGCAATGTCTAAATACTAGCATGGTAGTTTAATTAATGTTTAGTTTAGGTGGTTCTACCAGGTTTTTGTAAGTTAAAATCCTCTACAATCGTTGAACGTACTGTGCCAAAAGTAATTGGCTCATTACTTGGGAGAAAGATGACTACTTAACCATTCGTTTACCATCCTAAACGATATCTATTGCGGTTATCAGTGTACAAGATTTAAATTCCACATGCTTATTCAGTGAATTTGTATGCTGTTGGTTTAGAGTAATCACTCTTCGTGGCGTTTGGTGGTTTGTGTATATCAGAATAGGAAACCCTGCAGTTTCTACAATAGACTAGATGAATTTGGCTAAAGATTTGCTTCTCTTTTGCAGCACGAGCTGGACTGCGGTGACCGTGTCACAGAAGCATGGCGAAAATTGTTACGAGATCCATACGTATGTGCTGAATTTTTGTGAAAAAATGTCGTTTGCAGAAGAGTGGACTTTCAACAGTAATAGTCATAGAGGGCTTGGTTGGACAGAAAAAATAAAGGCGCTCCCACTTTAATCTGCAATTCAACCATAACACTTTGAAAGATCAAAGCTACCAAACTAATCAGGCACTACATATATATGCTAAACTTTTCTCTTTGCTAATTGTTATGTACAAATATTTGCGTGTAGCGTTAAAGTTGGTTGGTTTCTGTAAAGTAGACGTATTTTTTTCCGTTGCAACGCACGGGCACTTTTGCTAGTTAATTTAAAGCTGGGTTCTTTGAGCCTTCTATTTCTATTTAAAGTTCGTTTCCGGTGCCTTCTCTGTGATGCAGCCTCGCTAATGCTTCTGCAGTTCTGCGGCTCTGCCAGCCCGGCCGCATGCACAGCAGCTTGTTCCATTGTTTGTTTCTTTTTCAAAAAATATATAGTGGTTCATTGATTTTTTTTCTTCAATAACAGCAGGAGAGTTGCTGTGTTCATTGCATTAGAAGAAAAAGGTACAGAGACCAAAAACTGCTCAGTTTATTTAAGAAAAACCGAGCGAAAACCTTTACAGCACCGCTAGACATAAAGGACGCCAGGAAGGCTAGGAGCGAAACGAATAGAAAAGCACACCACCGGGGCAAGCAGCGTCACCGAACATCATCCATCGTGCTTACGATGGGACGACTTCGACTTCATTGCAACAGCACCAAGGTCACTCCAAACATGTCGCATCGATCACAATTGCCACGAGCTTGTTCGTCGGCTTCAACAACACCAGAGAGAGAAGACATAACCGAAGGGAGGCGGCATGTGCCGCTCCCGTCTTGAGAGGGCGGAAAACAGGACTCGTCTGACGCCGTCTGCATGTCGAGAGTGCTTTTGCATCGCCACCACGAGGCAACCCCACGATCACCACAGACTCCAAGAACGTCCGCCATTGATAGTGCCCGGCCAACCGCTTGACCGCAGTCCAGGTGCTCCCATCAGTACTAAGTCTCCAAAACGATGCTTCCAACGAAGTCGCGACATTGAGGATACCGCCATCGCCAACCGACAAGCGAATTTAGGTTTTCACCCAGAGACAAGAACCAAGAGTTTGAGAGGTGCACGATCTCCTCAGTGATGCCTTGTTATCACCAGAATTTGACCAAGTCGGAGGTGGGCCACGATCAAGATAAGCTTGAAGGTTATATATGGAGAGAATACGAAGATCGGCCTTATATGCAAAGTTGGGCTAGATTGCCCATTTATCTGTAATTTATTAGATCGTATCTTAAGTTAGGAGTTAGAGTTTTACCCGTGCACGGTTAGGTGCACGTCTGAATTAGAAAGTCCCCTGGACTATAAATATGTATCTAGGGTTTATGGAATAAACAACAACTCACGTTCAACCCAAAACAAACCAATCTCGGCGCATCGCCAACTCCTTCGTCTCGAGGGTTTCTATCGGTAAGCGACATGCTGCCTAGATCGCATCTTGCGATCTAGGCAGCACAAGCCCCACGTTGTTCATGCGTTGCTCGTACTCGAAGCGTCTTTGATGGCGAGCAACGTAGTTATCATAGGTGTGTTAGGGTTAGCATAGTTCTTCGTATAACATGCTTACGTAGTGCAACCCTTGCATGTCTAGCCGCCCTCACACCTATCTCGGTGTGGGGGCGGCGCCCGCTTGATCTTTATTTAGTAGATCTGATCCGTTACGATTGCTCCTTGTTCTGCAAGGATTAGTTTAATATCCGCAATAGTTAGGCCTTACAAAGGGGGAGGATCCAGCGGCACGTAGGGTGGCGTTCGCAAGTCCTAAACAGGATGTTCCGAGGATCAACTTCATGTTGGTTTTTAGGCCTTGTTTAGGATCGGCTTACGATCACCGTGCGTGGCCGCGAGGCCCAACCTGGAGTAGGATGATCCGATTATGCGGTGAAAACCCTAAATCGTCGTAGATCTCATTAGCTTTATCTTGATCAAGCAGGATCACCATATATTCGTGCACCTCGTACGAATCATGGGTGGATCGGCTCTTTGAGCCGATTCACAGGATAACCTGAGAGCCGATCGAGGCTCGTATTTAATGTTTACGTGTATGCCATGCAGGAAACTAAGCGAGGCATCCCCATCACCTTCCTGACCAGGTATAGGTCAGGTGGCACGCCCTTGCACTTCGCATCGGACGTGTGACCGGAAGAGCATTGCGGGCCGTCGCTCGGAGGGGTCTCGGCCAGCCGCAGCTCTAGGCTCTTCCCGGCTCTACCGTGCTGACGGCCGCTGCCCGCCGGTGGGTTTTGGCAGTCAACACATTCTGGCACGCCCGGTGGGACAATCGTCTACATCAACCACATCGCCATCTACATCTGAGATGGCGGACGGCACGCCAGTCACCTACGAGGAGCTGCCTGACGAGCTCAAGAAGAGATATGACGAGATCAAGGTCACCCTCGAAGCCGACCTCATCGGCTCATATCACAGAACCCGTGCGTATGGCGTCAGGCGGAAGGGGTTCTCACCGGAAGGCGCACTCGATGAAGTGGATCTATCTGTCCCGTCAGAGGAACGTACCAGGGCCGTGCGCCAGGAGATTGGTGGCATGGTGGCTCACTCGTTGCGTCTCCATTCCGAGATGGAGATAAAGGCGAGGGCAACTGCTCTCGTGGCAAAGATAAGGAAGAGGCTGCTCCATGCGATCGGCCCCGACACCGCCAAAACATCTTGGTGATGATCAAGGTAGAAGCCGATGCTAGTAATCGGCCCGTAGTGTCCGCATCACCTGCTCTCCCGGTATGTGGCGTCGACCTCACAGGTGACGGGAAGCTAGGGTACGGGTTTACATCAGCTGATGAGCTAGAAGAAGTCGACATCGGTCCTGGGGATAAGCCTCGACCTACTTTTATCAGCAAGAAGTTAGATCCACAGCTCAGGGGACAGATGATAGCCCTGTTGAAGGAATACCCAGATTGCTTTGCATGGGATTACACGGAGATGCCTGGGTTGGACAGGAGCATCATTGAGCATCGGCTCCCCTTAAGAAAGGGTTTCGGCCGTTTCAACAACGAGCACGTCGGATGAGGGCCGAAATCCCGGAAGAAGTCAAGAAGGAGATCGAGAAAATGTTGGCCGCCGGATTCATCGAGCCATGCAGGTATGCTGAGTGGATCTCCGATATCGTTCCGGTGGAGAAGAAGGACGGCCGATGGCGCGTGGCCATCGATTTCCGAGATCTTAACAGAGCCACCCCAAAGGACGAATACCCAATGCCCGTGGCAGAAACATTGATAAACGCCGCTGCTGGCCACAAGGTGTTGAGCTTCATGGATGGCAACGCCGGTTATAATCAGATTTTCATGGCTCCGGAAGATATACACAAGACCGCATTCAGGGTACCAGGGCGTAGGCTTGTTCGAGTACGTGGTCATGACCTTTGGGCTGAAAAATGCTGGTGCAACGTACCAACGAGCCATGAATTATATATTTCATGATCTGATCGGCAAATTGGTGGAGATTTATATCGACGACGTGGTGGTCAAATCGGTCTCCATGAAGGGGCACTTGGACGATCTACGGCGCGTCCTAGACCGAACTCGGAAATTCGGGCTGAGAATGAATCCGAAGAAGTGTGCCTTTGGCGTGACGGCTGGTCAATTCCTAGGTTTTCTGGTTCATGAACGGGGAATTGAGATCGGCCTGAAAAGTCAGGAGGCTGTGCGTACCATGCAGCCGCCAACCACGAAAAAGGAGCTCCAACGCCTCATCGGCAAGATCAATTTCGTCCGGCGGTTCATCTCTAATCTGTCAGGACGAATCGAGCCGTTCATGGCGTTGGTGAAGACTAAATCTGACGACGAGTTTCACTGGGGGGCAGAACAGCAACAGGCGTTTGATGAAATTAAGCGATATCTGACGACGCCGCCTGTACTAGTTCCGCCCCAGCAAGACAGGCCATTCTACATCTACCTGTCAGTAGCTGACACGTCCATTGCTTCGGTGGTGGTGCAACTCTACGATGGCGTTGAGAGAGTCGTTTTCTACCTCGGCAGAAGGATGCCGGACGCGGAGACAAGATATCCCGAGGTCGAGAAACTTTGCCTCCGCCTGTTCTTTACCCGCACTAAGCTTCATCACATCCTTCCGACGGCGAGAGATCATCGTCATCCGTAAATCAGATGTTGTCAAGCACATGTTGTCGGCCCTCGTTTTGAAAGGCCGACTCGGTAAGTGGATGTTGGCGTTGTCAGAATTTGATCTCCGGTACCAGCCGGCGAAGGCAGTCAAGGGCCAAGCGTTGGCCGATCTCATCGCTGAACGGATCAGTACCAATATAGCAGCACTATCTATACGTGCATGGGCTATGTTCTTCGATGGATCGGTTTGTGACGGTGGTTGTGGCATCGGCATTCTGCTTGTGTCGCCTCGGGGGGCAGAATACTCCTTCTACATCAGATTATCCACCCCTTGCACCAACAATGTAGCAGAATATGAGGCAATACGCAAGGGAATGGAATTGCTATTAGAAGCTGGAGCGGAAGCTGTGGAGCTCTTTGGAGACTCAAAGTTGGTGATTAACCAGCTCACGGATGAATATAATTGCGAAAGTGAATCACTTTTCCCATATTGGGTGGAATGCCGTGAGTTGATGACACAGTTTCGGTACATCAACTTTAATTGGATCCCAAGATCCCAGAATACCGACGCCAATAATCTCGCGCAAATGGCGTCAGGCTACATAGATACAGCTGACGGATCGGAAGTTCAGATACAATTCCTGGAACAGGATGATTGGAGAGCCGAGATCTTCGATTATCTGAAAGATTCGGCTCGGGGGGCACCTAAACGGGTAAGATACAGAGCCATGAAGTATGTCCTTATAGGAGACGACATGTTTTACAGGACATTGGAAGGGTTGCTACTCAAGTGCCTAGGACCGACTGAATCTAATCGGCTCTTACATGAGGTGCATGAAGGCGCCTGTGGAACGCATCAGTCGGCTCATAAGATGAAGTGGTTGATCAGGCGATCAGGGTTTTATTGGCCCACTATGCCTTAAGATTGCTTCAATTATTACAAGGGGTGCCAAGCGTGTCAGATGTTTGGAAAGATTCAGATGGTGCCAGCATCAGCGATGAACCCCATCATCAAGCCTTGGCCGTTTCGGGGGTGGGGCATGGATATGATCGGCAAAATCCATCCGGCGTCAAGTAAAAAAACATGAATGGATTTTGGTTATCACAGATTACTTCACTAAGTGGGTGGAAGCCGTCCCTATGAAAAAGGTGAAATCAGAAGATGTGATCAAGTTTGTGAAAGAACACGTCATTCATAGGTTTGGGATTCCCCAAACTATCACGACCGATGGAGGTTCGGTCTTTACTTCTAAAGAATTCAGAAAGTTCTGTGATGACTTAGGGATTAAACTGATCCGATCATCCCCGTACTATGCTCAAGCTAACGGGCAGGCCGAGGCGTCCAATCAGAGTCTGATCAAGCTGATCAAGAGAAAAATTGACGAGAACCCTCGGGATTGGCATGAGAAGTTATCAGAAGCATTATGGGCCTACCGCATGTCGTGCCATGGAGCTATAAAGACTTCGCCGTACCAGCTTGTCTATGGACAGGAAGCCGTATTGCCTTGGGAAATTACGGCTGGATCAAGACGTGTCACGTTTCAGAATGATCTGACAGCTGAAGAATATGCAGCTTTGATGAGCGACACTATTGAGGACGCAACAGAACTCAGGCTTTGGTCGTTGGAGAAGATTAAGGAGAACAAAGCCAGGGTGGCTCGTGCTTACAACAAAAAGGTTAGGCCAAAGGAGTTCCAAGTTGGTGATCTTGTGTGGGAAGCTGTGTTACCATTGGGAACCAGGGATAAGGCATATGGCAAATGGTCTCCTAATTGGCACGGTCCGTACAAAGTTGTCCAGGCCTTGAAGGGTAATGCATACATGCTGGAGGAGTTGAGCGGCGAAAAGTTCCCAGTGGCTGTTAATGGTCAACACCTCAAGAAATATTTCCCAAGCATGTGGGATGATGGACAGTAAGATGTGGGGGCCGATTTCAGAATCGGCCAGTAAAAAAAAAAATCACAGCCGATGCACAGACATCGACTTGAGAAAACGTGTGGAGATTAACAGTATGCAAGTACAGCCGACGCACGGGCATCGACTTCAGAAAACAAAGCCGATACGTTGATATTGACTTTAGCGGAATAAGTTTATACAACAGCTTCCTGACCACGACGTGAGATCTCCTAATGATTGCTGAGGGATTCAGTCTAATGGTTTGGGCACGACTTAGGCCTGTTTATACAACAGCTTGGCCTCAGATAGCAATATGAGCCGATGTTCTGCTATCGGCTCCCTGTACGACAACTCCATTCGACAATCGGCAAGGGAGTGAAGTTAATTAAGGGATTTTCTTCATTGATAAGGGGATTTCTTACAAAGAAAGAGCCGATTTCTCAGGAAGGAAGAACAAAAGAAGGGTCTATTGACCAATCTACTACTGCTAGGCCTACACTAGTAGATCCTAATCTACGGGCCATCGCTTCCTTCGTCGTCATCCTCGGAACTCTCATCGGCACTGCTGCCGATGGGTTCCTCGTCGCTGCTCCCATAGCCTTCTACGGGAGCTTCATCTCCGTCTTCATCGTCGCTGCTGTCGTCGTCCCACCACATGCGGAGGCGTTTCGCTGGCGGGTAGCCCTCGAGGGAGTCGTCGTCGTCGTCGTCGTCTTCCTCTTCCTCTTCTTCGCAGGTGGGGCAGCCGTCCCGTGGGAACTGGTCGATCCTCACTTTCCGACTCCGGTTCCCCGACGGCAAGGAGCCGAAGATCTTCGTCCCCGCTGGTCGTGGACCGGTCGTCTTCGGACCGGATGGAGGAGGCGTGGTCCTCCGTGTCCCATGCTTCGGGGCGCGGATGTCCGGCGGCGTCTCGCGGGAGGAGGAGGACCCGTAGGAAAGCTCGGAGGAGGAGTCGTGGAAGACCGACGAGGAAGAGGAAGAAGAGGAGGACATGGCTGTGGGAGATTGGGGGTTTTTTGGTGCCGATGGCCGAACGAGAGCAGGATGACGAAGTGGCGAACTGCTCAGAGCGGTTAAATAAAAGGGGGCTATGGTGAAAAAATTCAATGCCACAGCAGTTTTCGAGGAGGCAGTGCCCAAAGACAACGGTCAAGTCACGCGGAACAGACGAGAAGACAGGGCATCATGACGAAAAATGCTGCAATGGTTCTGCTCTCGCCACGACATGACCCGACGAAGAAAGCATAATGATTTTGGAAATGTCATTTCCAAAACCAGGGGGGCATGTGTTATCACCAGAATTTGACCAAGTCGGAGGTGGGCCACGATCAAGATAAGCTTGAAGGTTATATATGGAGAGAATACGAAGATCGGCCTTATATGCGAAGTTGGGCTGAATTGCCCATGTATCTGTAATTTATTAGATCGTATCTTAGATTTAAAGTTAGAGTTTTACTCGTGCACGGTTAGGTGCACGTCTGAATTAGAAAGTCCCCTGGACTATAAATATGTATCTAGGGTTTATGGAATAAACAACAACTCACGTTCAACCCAAAACAAACCAATCTCGGCGCATCGCCAACTCCTTCGTCTCGAGGGTTTCTATCAGGTAAGCGACATGCTGCCTAGATCGCATCTTGCGATCTAGGCAGCACAAGCCCCACGTTGTTCATGCGTTGCTCGTACCGAAGCGTCTTTGATGGCGAGCAACGTAGTTATCATAGATGTGTTAGGGTTAGCATAGTTCTTCGTATAACATGCTTACGTAGTGCAACCCTTGCATGTCTAGCCGCCCTCACACCTATCTCGGGTGTGGGGGCGGCGCCCGCTTGATCTTTATTTAGTAGATCTGATCCGTTACGATTGCTCCTTGTTCTGCAAGGATTAGTTTAATATCTGCAATAGTTAGGCCTTACAAAGGGGGGGAGGATCCAGCGGCACGTAGGGTGGCGTTCGCAAGTCCTAAACAGGATGTTCCGAGGATCAACTTCATGTTGGTTTTTAGGCCTTGTTTAGGATCGGCTTACGATCACCGTGCGTGGCCGCGAGGCCCAACCTGGAGTAGGATGATCCGATTATGCGGTGAAAACCCTAAATCGTCGTAGATCTCATTAGCTTTATCTTGATCAAGCAGGATCACCATATATTCGTGCACCCCGTACGAATCATGGGTGGATCGGCTCTTTGAGCCGATTCACAGGATAACCTGAGAGCCGATCGAGGCTCGTATTTAATGTTTACGTGTATGCCATGCAGGAAACTAAGCGAGGCATCCCCATCACCTTCCTCGACCAGGTATAGGTCAGGTGGCACGCCCTTGCACTTCGCATCGGACGTGTGACCAGAAGAGCATTGCGGGCCGTCGCTCGGAGGGGTCTCAGCCAGCCGCAGCTCTAGGCTCTTCCCGGCTCTACCGTGTTGACAGTCGCTGCCCGCCGGTGGGTTTTGGCAGTCAACACGCCTTCAACAAGGCGAACGACACCCAACAGTGACGTCGTCACCAGCACCGACGGAAGTCGAGCAAGATTTTCATCCGGAGAATCGCGCATCTCGCCAGAACCTGAGTTCCTGGCACACCTCAGTCACACCCAACCGCTCCACATACCTCGCCGGAGCACCATCAAAAAGATGCCTTCATGACCAGCACCTCCACCGGCAACTAGGAGCCTCTATGCACCGCACCTACTTCCAGCCGTCAGGCAGGCATCCTGCAAACCGCCTTAGCCGCCAGGCCCCGGATCTGGAGCAAGGACCGCTTGGCCATCCGCTCCACCATGACTGGAAGCAGCCGGAGCAGAGCATCGCGCCACCACGGAAAGACCGCGGCCCGGGCTGCCCAGATCCGGCCCAATCGGGTCCGCGTGGCCGGGCGCAAAGCAGCACGCTAGATTGCCGCAGCTGCCGACCTCCATCGGCCCGAGCCGTCGCGTCCCGTCTCACTTCCGCCACCGACGCCCGCTTGGGCGAGGCCGTTCTCACCGGCGTCGACGCCGTCCGCGCCGAGCAGCATCCTAACTTCACCGGCCACCGCCACCGGAGCCCGGGGTCGCCGCCCCGGCGCCCAACCGCACCGCCGCCTGCGTGAGCACGGCCGGCCTCACCGCACCAATGGCTGCTTGGCCGCGGTCGGCCTCGCCCGCACCGACGCCCGCTTGGGCGCGGCCAGCATCACCCGCACCAACGAACGCTCGCACCGACGCCCGCTTAGCACTTGCATCGTCGCTATGGGGAGAAGACCCGCCGCCACCGGCCACCGCACGGGCTTTGCCCGGCGGCATCCACCAGCGGCGGCGGGGGAGGACCCAGGGAGAGGGGGCGGCTAGGTGGTGCTGGTTTAGGGCTCCGCCCGAGCCGCTCCAGGAGGAGCGACGCGGGGGCTACGCGAATGTTACATACCGTTCATTGATTTTAACAATGACAAAAGAGACAGTTCTTTTGGATGCCTGCCACTGCCAGTGCCCGGACAAAACAATTTCCCTGTAAATTTACACCAGTGCTAACACTGAATGCTAATTCGAATTTCCAAATGGAAAAGACATCACAAGGAGATAGCACACAGTTCGGGGCCATTTAAAATTGAAGGTTTAACATGTCCATTCCATCCTCATCTTAGATTACAAAATTGCTTTCCAATAGAAATTCGACATAAATTGAAACTAACCAAACTAGAAGCATCAAAAGCAAACATGCAAAGGCGCATTGATCTCATCTTTTATCATCTCCACAAGGTTTCGCGAATTAGCACGAAATTAACACCAAGAACTAAGCAACCAAAAAACCCCAAGAATCTTCGTCGATCTACCACCAGCAGAGGCCGAAACCCTACAGCCTGAGCGACAGGTCCAGGGGCGCGGCGTAGCCCCCAACGCTGGGCGTGGCGGAGGGGAAGGGCGTTGTCCAGCGCATCGCCGTCGCGAACTCGGACTCGGCGGCGTGGCTGGCGGCGCTGGTCGGGAAGAACTCGATCTCCCTCACCTCCTTCTTCGCCTCACGCGCCAAGTACCCGTCCGCGGCCGTCTCCTGCATTCGTCGATCGAAACTATGTGGTGTGAGATAGATGTGATTTAATAATTCGCAATCCGGGCGTGATTGTAACTTTGCAAGAGCCAAAGCTTTTGGGAACATGTGTCCATGCACGTACCTTGCTAGCGGCTGTCATGGCGGCGGCGAGATCGTAGATGGAGTAGTCTTGCATGGTGGTGGTGGTGGCGGGGGCGGCGGGAGCAGGAGCCCGTGGAGCCCTCTCTGGCATGGCCCTCACGGTCTTCACGGGCGTAACCAAGAAGAACGCACGGACGCGCACGCGTGGGGAGAAGACAAGATCGATTAATCAGCACAGTAATAGCACAAAAGGTTTGAATCGGATAGAAAATCCAGGAAAGAAGGGATCTTGAACGTTGGCGAGCGTACCTTGGAGCAGAGATCGCAGCGGTGGCCGGCGTGGACGCAGGATGAGGCGGAGGAGGGCGCCGGACGCCAGATGGTGTTTTGGCTTGAAGGTTGCTCTGGCGCCGGCGCCTGCGCGTGCGCCTGGAGCTGCGCCTGGAGCTGCTGCAGGTGGGCGCCGACGGCGCCGGCATTGCCCGCGGGAAGGAAGCTGCCGACGCAGCCCCAGCGGTCCACGAAGTACTGCTGCTCGGGCGCCGTGCCGTGGACGTAGCGGACATGGGCCGGCGGGGCGGGCGGCGGCTGGACGAGGAGGGGCGAGTAGTAGCGCGCGCCTGTGGCGGCGTCGAAGGCCGGGAGGTGGTCCTGGTGGTGCAGGAGGGCGGGGTTGCCCTGGGCGTTGGCGTTGGCGGCGACGGCCTCGAGCATGGCGGCCGCGGCCGCCACGTTGAGGTCCTGCAGCGGGTCGACGCCGCCGCAGCGCAGCCGCTCCAGCTCCGCCACGCCCAGGCCGCGCTGCGGGGGCTTCTTGGGCGTCCCGCCGGCGGTGGCGCCCTGCTGCCTACCGGATCCGGACGAGGACGCCTGGCGACGCAGCCGCGGCCGCGCCACCGCCTCCGAGAGCTCCGGCGCGTGCAGCGGCGCCATGTCCATCGCCGCGGTCGCGGCCAGCGCGGGCGTGTCCTCCTGGGCGCTGCTGAAGCCGAAGCCGGCCATGAGATCGGACGCGGCGGCGGAGGAGGACTGCGCGGGCCAGAGGAAGTAGGGCGTGGTGGCCATGGGAGCAAGACGCCAAGCGTGCACTAGCTAGCGGGTTTGGGCTGTGCGTGGCGAGACTGGATGGAGCGGCTGTCCCCTCCCGGGGTGCTTCCTTATATAGCGCCCGCCCCGAGGAAGAAGACCGGCGACCAGGAGACACCGCATCTCCATATCTCGCCCGCCGTGCTCTCACTCGACAGACAGGTGGGCCCCAGTATATGCTTGTGGGGTCCACTCGAGCCGAGACCAGCCTTGCCGCCAGCTGGGCCCCAACGGTCGGCTCTTCTCGTTCCATCTCCATTCTTGTCATGTAGCACCACCCCAACGTTACAAATTTGATTTTCCACTGTACAAAAAGACGAATATACCTCGATATTTGCTTGTCCACTTCAGAAAAATACAGGAAACAGTTCATACAAGATATAATTTCACCAGCTAAAAAAAGATATGCTGTATTAAGTTTCACCTACACGAAAAATCGAATCGAAATTAAGGATAAAGGCGGGCTGTGAGTAAATGCACGTCGTCCTATCTAGGGTGACAACTTTGACCTGATGAAGGGTGGAGGCAGCGTGTGACGCGACGTCCTGTTGCTGGGCATCATGTGTGGTTCACGAGAAAGGCGCCTCCATGAGGAGTGAGTACACAGCACCCAAGTTTTGATGAGACATCATGTGCGGATCGATCTCATTTTGATGTGATGCTTTCGCCTTCTGTCCAAGGATCGATCCTAGCATGCATGAGACCTGCTGGTAGATTACATGCCGTCATGTTGCTGGGTAGATTTGCGGGATAGGATTTGGACCAAACCTACCCTCCCCCCCCCCCCCGTGTTGCTCATGTCGGTGACAATCTGGCGGCAACAGTAGTCCCTCTCCTTCCTCGTTGCCGCCAGACGAAGGGCGGGTGCGGGAAGCAGTGGGGCTCCTCCCTCTCCCTCGCGCGGTGAGTTCGGTGCGGGCCAAAGATGTTCGGCCTAGGCGGCACACTGATAGTTCCCAACACGGTGGTTGTTGCAGCGATGGCGTAGATACTTGCACTGGCGGCGAAGCCACACCATATCATTGTAGTCATTTGACTACACTGTTTTTAGGTACATAGGCAAGAAATCCTTCAAAAAAAAAAGGTATAAATACACGTATTTGACTACACAACTTTGCACTGACTGCACAAGGTCAATATCCCAGCTCCGCCAGCGGAGGTGGTGCTAGCGGCGACTCCATTAGGCGGCACAAGCTCCAGGTGTCGCAAACGGCAGCCTCGGGCTGGAGGTATTGACTGCGATATGTCAGTGGTGGTGACCTTGTGCTTTGGTCATTTGCATGACGAGGATCACGCGGCGGAAGATCCTAGAGTTGACGGCGCTTCGGCAGTGGCTTTTCCTAGATGGCGATGCTGGCCAGGCTCGATGACAGTGGGTGGTTCGAGTTATCGGCCGTGTCTGAGGGTTTCTCGGGCCGACCATTTCGATGCCAAGCAATGGTGATGCATGCGGGTGTTGTAACCCCTCTTGAAGGTGCTTTTGTGGCTACCTTTGCCGCCCCAACGCCCATGGTGAAAAACCTTCAATTTGTCGTCTCGACAACGTTGGCACGTCCATCGTTACCCTCTTGGGGGCGTCATCATGGAGCTCCGATCCTTCTTTGCCTCGTTTCGGTCGCAAGCTAGTCTTGGCTCTTCTTATACTCCCTCCGATTCAAATTAATTGACTCAACTTTATCTAGATATGGATGTATCTAGATGCGTTTGTTAACTAGATACATCCATATGTAGATAAAATTGAGTCAATTAATATGAATCGGAGGGAGTACCTTTTTTTTTGTTTATCTTTGGTATGTTTTGTAAGAGTTTCTCGTGATCACTTTGTATAGCTCGGCCGTGTGTGACTTTATTATAAAGCGGGGCAAAAGTGTGTTTCGAATAGGAGATGGATTTGGCGGTTTGAGTTTCGCTTCTATGTACGTGAAAAGGAAAAAAAAACATAAAACCAGAATTTTGGCCATTCATTTGTCTACCAAGCGCAGGATAAAAAGTGATAAGTTCATTGTTTTTGAACTTAAATTCATTTATTCAAAAGATTGGACGCCCTCCAAAAGTTGAAATCGGGCTGTCAGAGAGAGAGTTGAAGAGTAGACAAAGAGTTCATTGAAGAGGGTCGGGGAGGATCCGTTCGAGACATCGAGTAGTAGCACCACCACGGACCACCACTTGATGCCTTGTTTCCACAATTAGCCATGCACGGGATGTACTTGGAGGTCTGGACATTTGGATCCTGCCTTGCAGAAAATGATTGGGTCCATAAACACCCGTAATCCGACTGCTACAGTGACATAACTGCTATAGAGAAAAAGATGGGAGCTACAGATCGATGCATGTGTCGTGTCATGGCTCGCATCGATCCTTGCAGCCTTCTCGTAGCCGGTAGTACAAAGATGCCTCCTCCAGCGCCTTTCCATTTCGCGTGGGGCAGCACTGCGGTGGCGAGAGAGATACGTCCGGCCGGCTCATCTTGCGCAGATCGATGATCAATGCTGCGGATTCAGGTTGCAAATGCTATATGCATACCAGATTCGCCTACCGTCCTCGTGCATCTTTACACAGAGAGAGCTTCATTTAATTTGCACACTATGGAGGAGTAAAAAATTATGCAAGGACTTTCCAAGTCGCCGTGGCTATATGAAAGTCCTGTCTGACTTTGGTCGGACCGGCGGCGACGGCGCCCGCGGGTGCCTTGCCCCTTCTTGGAGGTGTCGTCGAGGAGTGTCGGTGTCTCTTGCGCTCTCTTGGTGGTTTTGGTAGCAGTCTCCGTGTGAAAGCCTAGATTCAGAGTTGGGTTGGCGCGATGACGGCGTCCCTCTGTTGAGAGGTTTCGTGTTTGGACACACAAGTTGGAGGCCCTACGCGTTCCTCCGGTGCTCGTCGCTGTTCAAGGTGATCTTCAGGGGCGCTATGCACGCCATGACTAGTGAGTCAAAGACGATGTCTTCTTTGGACTGACCAAGTTCCGCCATTTTTTGCTTAAGATGGTGCGTTGACAAGGACAGTCCTTTTAGAGTTGTGGTTCTTCAGAGTCATCCAGCATCAGTGGAGACGCGGCTTTGTGGTGTAGCTTAGAACATGCTTTTTTTTCTTTTCTTTTGTTGTTGTGTTGTTAGTGGTGGCTTCCTTCGGACTAGCCGATGTGGAGTTGGTGCTACGCTCGTTGCTTGGAGCGAGTGGGAGCATTCTTATACTCGAACCTCTGCCTTACGGTACACCTTTGGCGTACTCTCGAAAATAAGAGTATACAACCCAAAAGCATCAGAGCATCTCGACCGGCGGCACCGATAGCGGCCCGATAGCTATTTGGGGGCCGACGTCAGTTTTGGGCTCGCACCGGCGCGTCCCAAACGGCGCCGGTCATTTTTCGAGCCCAATAGAATCGCTGGCATCCCCGTGCCAGCCCCTTCGCCAAGGGAGCGAATCGGGCGCGCCGGCGCCTCGCGGAACGATGGTTTTCGCGGGCGGGGGCGCCTTGTCAGCGAGAGGACGCGACGGTTCGCATCGGCCGCGACGCGGGAAGGTTGGTCGTCGGCGTTTAATGGCCTCCCGCACGGAAACCGATGCGGCTACGAGAGCAGCGACTGGCCACGCGGCGTCCAGTCGGCGTAAATGTGGGTAGTTGCCACCGCTATATAGTTCGTACGCCGTCCACCACCGCCGCTCCATTCTCTCCTCTCCACCACCGCCGCTCCATTCTCTCCTCTCCACACCAAAATGCCTCGCCGTCTGAAGACCACGTACTCCATGCTTGGCCTCAACGGCCGCGCGCTGCCTCCGCCACCACCGCAGCCGGAGCCCGAGCCGGAGCCGCAGGCCGACACCGACAACAGCACCGACGAGGACGCAGACCCACGGTTCGCGGCGTGGGACGAGGCCTACGTCGCAGCCGCGGAAGAAGAGGCGACGGAGGAGGCAGCGCAGTCGGGGCAGCCGCCGCAGGCCCCCGCCCACCCGGATCAGGCGGCGATCCTCGCGTCGCTGAAGGCGCAACAGTACAAGCGGTTGATGGAGGAGGAGGACGAGTTCGTCAACGACGTGAACCTCAAGCACGGCCTCAAGATCCCACGCCAGCGAGCGGCCACGGAGGAGGCGGGAGCGACAGAGGCTCGCAGAACTCAACGCCCATCGGCACTACGAGGCCTTCGCTCGCCAGGTGGCTCGGCGCGCCGAGATCGCCGCTTCTCGTGAAAGGATGGAAGCGCGGGGACAGCGCCGTCAGCAAGCCCCTGGGACACCGGCCGCCATGCTGCACCGCCAGATGTGAAGCAAGGGAGGAGAAGCGGGCATGGTCGCATGCACCAATGGCGAAGAACGACGACGAGGCAGGGCCGTCGAGCGGCCCAACCGAAGGGGGCCAGTAGATAGGATTAAGTTTTAGTTTATGTTAAATTCGAGCTACCTTTGTATGAACTTCGTATGAATTTCTATGAATTTCAGTTTTTAAATTTCATTTTTAAATTCTAAATCTATCGGGGCCGCCGTTTTGGGGGCGCCGGTGTGGGAGCAGCATCACCAAATAGAGGATGTTGTGCCGGCGCCCCTGCCGGCGCCTATTTGGGGGCTACCGGTGGAGATGCTCTCACAAATTGGGATTTGGAGAGATCAAGTGGGGAAATTTAGGCCCAAATTAAACGTTTCCAAAAATGTACACGCACAAAGCAAGATAGACATGCATGATGAGCAGTACAACCATCACGTACGCGTACAGAATTTCCCTGTCGAGTTGCAAAGATCAATTGGTGGATAGCCAGGTGAAGCGCATGCAGTACATGCTCTTTGCAAAGCCCTAAGCGATGATAGGATCCTCCATGGCAAAGGCATAGCCAAAGCTACTTTTGGACCGGCTAGGGCCGCCAAAGCTGCTGCTAGCCTAGGCGATGAACTGATCTCGCATCGGCTGCGTTTGTGGCAGCAAAAGTAGAGCCTGGAGGTCAGCAGTGCAGTGCAGGAGCGGGTTAAGGCATGAGCAATGGAGGCAGCTGTCCAACTAGGCTTGGATAAAACTTTTGACATATGCATGCCATGTTATGGTCTCATTAATATGTATTTCTCTCAAAAGCTGATTTGATTTTTCTCTTTCTCTCTCACATTTTTCACTTTATGGCTGAAGAGGTTGCCTCCTGATGAAGAGGCTGCCTCCTCATCCGAACCTACTTTGGACCACCCGACACCCCTAGGGCTATGCATTGGGCATGCCCTTAAAAGCGCTGGACGCCAGCCAGCCATTGGCGAGAACTGGCACTGCCACTGGCACCGGCGCTGCTTTGCATGCGGTGCAGCCTGATCCGCTGCTGCCACAGATTTCGCCAGCAGCGAGATGCTGCCATGATCGGTTGCAGTTTTGCAGGGCCGCGATCTCCCTGGATGACCACGCCACGAACAATTCGAAAATCCTACCCTCGTAGGAGTAATCAAAAGAGTTAATTACAGCCCTTATACTCCCTCCATTACATCAAAAGTATATCAACTTTGTCAAAATTTAGATATATCTATCTACTAGATAGTGTCTAGAAACATAAATTTTTTGATGAAGTTGAGACATTTTTGGTGGGACTACAAGAACTTGTTCTTGTCAAGGTGCAAATTCATACAAAAACTTGCAAAGTGTTTTCTCGCGGTGCACCCACTTTCGTTTCAGGAGCAAAATCACACAAAAACACATTGAGGCCGGCACCTAGTGCGTGCCACGTTGGAAAAGAAATGGGCCCAGCATACCGCACATTTAGCAGAAAACCCCTCCATTTATTTCGATGCCCACATAAGCCCCTCTAGGAAGTCCCCAAATCGTATCTCTCCTGACCAGAATCTGTATCCCTAGTCCGAGGAAAAGCTGCGCGACGAGCGGCGGCGGCAAGACTCTGAGCAAATGGGTCAGTGTCGAGGGGTATCTGCGTCATGCGGGACCGTCGTCTAGATGATGTGGTGGGTGCACACGGTAGATCCGACAGCATTTCGAGTGCGACCAATGGGCTAAGATGAGCAATGCATTGAAGCTTAATTCCCTTCATCTTTTCTGAATTCTACTATTGGACATGTATTGAAAATGCATTAGATGAAGCAATGCACCAAAAATGAAGCAACACAATGTAGCTTGGTACTGAATATTTGAATTTCTTACGAATGTTGTGTAGAATGCACCAAATTTGAAGCAATGTAGGGAAGAATTGCAAGAAAATTCGGTGAATGAAGAGCAATGCAGTGTGTTATCATTGTAGTAGCCCCTGGAATCTCACAAATGAAGTCGAAGAACTAAAGGCTGGCATTTTCAGGCTGAGAAGGAAAATGCGCAAGGCAGGGCTACGTCATAGGGATAGAAAAGATGCAACTATTGTTGTCTTTTTTGTGCATGCATTGTGTATGATGTGATATCTATTTGTGTGAAGGCCCTGTGTTATAGGAGTTGCTTCTGTTACCTCCTCCTCTAGAATGTGAGCTCGCTCCATCTTGGTTTTGTGAAGACGTTGCATCGATCTGAGCTAGTTTAATTTCCAACATCCACAAATTTCACAAATTAGCATTGTTGTAGTGTTAACAACATGTTGTTGTTGTGATGATGTTGCATGCGAACAAATTAGCATTACTGTAGTGGTAGCACAACCAAAAAAAATTCCAAAACATTTAGTGTCGATGTATGCAAAAATAGCCAAATTCAGTAAACAAGGGCATGCACAAAATCGGCAAACAGTGCAATTACCAAAATCAATAAATATCTAGCATGTACAAATTAAAGACATGCTGCAATTGTCAAGGACATGTATAAAATCATTTGAGTTAACATTGAAAGTGGTGATATCTATTACTACCTCTGTCCGCATTTAATTGGCTTCAATCAATACATTATTTGTTCATTAGCCTTCTCTCCCTCGCATCCATTAAATAGGAACGGATGGAGTATATACTAAAAGCACAATACGGGTGTTTAAAATAGGGGCACTACGTTGATCCACATCATCGGAATTATTTTAACTGTTAGATCTGTAATTTTAACAGACAAGATTTTTAAAAATTACGTAACATGTACGCGCATATATTTTATGGACATACACTTTGACAGGTCTGTGACACCTTCTGTAGGAAAGAAAAAACTGTTGATTCACGTCATCAGATCTGTAATTTTAACGGACAATATTTGAAAAAATTACATAACATATACGCACATATTATATTTTGTGGCCATACACTTGATATGTACGTGACACCTTCCCTAGGAAAGAAAAAATTGCTGATCCACGTCATCAGAATTATTTTAGCGGTTACATCTGTAATTTTAGTGGAGAATTTTTTAAAAAAATACGTAACATATAATATACATATATTTTATGGATATATACGACATGTACGTGACACCCTCCCTAGGAAAGAAAAATAAAAAGAGTAGTCTGAAAACGTTCCATCTATAAGCATTGTCCCCTATTCCTGGCCGAAATTAAAATCATCATGTGTATTGCACGTGAAACAAAAAGTTGAAATTCCTTTCGGTTAAGATTCTAGTCCTAACTAATTGTATGGCAATAATTTAGCGATAAAAATTTCTACATTTTAATCGGAATGTAGAGTGGTCAAATATAAAAGACTAATACCTGTACGAAGGGAATTTCCATAAAATTGATCTAATTAATATCCAGTTGTTCACGTACGTATCATGAGGAAACTATATTATACACTAAAAGCACAATACATGTGTCTAAATCTAAAATAGAGGAACTACGTTGATCAACATCATTAGATTTATTTTAACTGTTAGATATGTAATTTTAACGGACAAGATTTAGCATATACGCGCATATATTTGATGGACATACACTTTGACACTATATGATACCTTCCCTAGAAAAGAAAAATTTATTGATCCACATCATCAGAATTGGCATGAGGCAACCAAAAGTAGATCCACGTATCATGAGGCAACCGAAATTTGATTCACGCTTTGTTTAAAACACAGAGAGTTGGCATGATGTGCGGTCCGTTGGCATACAAGCCAATATGCCGAGCGCTCTAAGACGGCATACATGAGGGTATGTAGGGGTTTTCTAGGATAGAGCTTTGGCAAAATCTAGCCGTCGGCATACATGTCATTATATAGAGGGTGCTCATCAGAAAAACCATAGCCGTCGGCATAGATTCCTGCCACATGGCCCTACAGTTCCGCTAGAATAACAAAAGCTTGATGATGGTAGGTGTATGTCGATGACCATATTAGAGGCTCTCGGCATATACAATGGTAGGAATTCCGAACAAATTAATCTAATCAATATCCAGTTATCCATGTACCTATCATGTGGCTACAAAAAATTGATTTAGGTTATGTTTAAAACACATACATGTGACACAATGTAGGGGTCATACAGGTAGACATGTCGTGCGATCCAAAATAACCTTAGGCCAAACCTAGCCTTCAGCATACATTTGGTTATGCAAGGGGGTTTCTGGCACCGAACATCGACAAACATGCAGTTATGCCAAGGGTGTCCATCACCAAAACCATAGATGTCAGCATGGATGACTGCCATGTGGCCCTGCGGTTCCGCCTACCAGCAGAAGCTTGCCGACAATAGGTGTACAGCGAAGGCCATGTTCAAGAGGGCCAACCACTTTAGATGTGACATGCCTTTTTTGTTTTTTCTTTTTTATTTAAATTTTATTTCATAGTACTTATTACGAGGGCCACTGTGCTAGTGCCAGTAAAGGAATCATGGTTCGTCTATAAATTGCTATCTTTCTCGATGAAAACCAACACGATGTGGAACCATAGAATATTAATGCAAAACAAGTGGAAAGAGCCGGAGGCTTGATTGAGAGGGTAGTGGTAATAAACGTTAAACGACACCAAACACACACGGGAATAGATGGAAATAGGATGCACTGGGAATCCATTCGAAACTACAAGGCCCATCTCTGTCTAACTACATGGCATGCTACCCACTGGTACCAAGAAACGCCGTTTGTCTCACTTGGAATTGTCTGGGTTGGGGCTACAGTTCCTTGGGTGAATCCTTCAAGGTCACATATTGTTAGATTGTATAGCTACGTATAGCTTATGTACATCCATATGTACCTGTATTGTATTTTGTACACACTATATATACATATATATATATCTGAGATAAGCCACCCACGATGGGTTGTGCTAGTTCAGTTAACAATGCATGTACTCAGTTCAGTGCTAAATTATCCCACAAAACAGCTTACCGGGATTGGGGTTGTCAATTGCCCGGTTTTGTAAACTGGTGGTCCTTAAGAGCATCTCCAGTCGCGTCCCCCAAACCGTCCCCCAAACCACGCCGGATCGAGCGTTTGGGGGACGTGTTTTGTTCGTGCCGCGTTTGGGGGACGTCGCTCCCCAGCCGCGTCCCCCAAACGCCGCCCCCAAATGAATATTTGTGCACGAAAATAAATGTTTTCATTCAATTTTGATTATATATTACAAAGTTTGAATGAAAACGGCTAGATTTCATCTAAACCTAGACTACTGACCGTCCGGCGGCGCGTTCGACGGCCCCGCCCCGTCGTCGCCTCCCCTACGCCGCAGCTCCTCCTGCGCGCGCCTCCTCTCCTTGCGTTCGGCGGTGGCCAGACGGTGCCGCTCCCGCCGCGCGTCCTCCGCCGTCCCCTGCTCGCGCCGCCCGGAGGGAGAGCTCGATGGCGCGACGAATATGCGCCTCTTCGAGGGCACGGGCGTCGTCCCGGAGCTTCTTCTCCGACTCGAAGGACTCGACGAGGGCGCGTTGCTGATCGGCCGTCTCGTCCGGGTGCGGGGCGTCGTCGTCGGACCAGTCGAACTCGTCGTCGTCGTCGTCGTCCTCCACCTCGGTCTCCTCCGCCTCGGCCTCCTCCTCCTACATTGGCGCCTCCTCCTCCACATCTGTTGGCGCCTCCATCATCGCCGCCGCAAACGCGTCGGCCGCCGCCAACTGCTCCGCCCGCCTCCCCCATAGCGCCGTAAGCGCCGCCTCCCGCTGCCGACGCTCCTCCGCCGTCGCCTGCTGCTGGAGCTCGATCGACTCACGCCGCCGGCGCTCGATCGAGTCACGCCGTTCACGGAACAGCGCCTGCCGCTCATCGCGCTGGCGCCGGCGCTCGTCAGCCCATCGCTGCTCCATCTCCTCCCGGTACCGGCGCCGTCGCGCCTCTTGTCCCGTCAAGGCGTCGAACGACGCAACGGTGTCGCACTGCTGCTCCCGCCACGCCGCTGCGGCGCCGCGGCCTCCTCGGCCGCGGAGGCGAGGGCGGAGAACGCCGCTAGATCCGCCGCCTGCTGCGCCTCACGCCGCTGGCGGGCCTCCTCTTCGAGTGCCTCCTCGAGTTCCGCACGCCGCTGCCGGCTCGTCAATGGAGGAGACGGCGGTGGAGGGAAGTGGCCATCGCCGGGGCGGTTCGCCATTGCCACTGGTGATGGAGGAGACGGCCGTGGAGCGACGAGGGGCTGTGTTTGTTGCCGGCGGGGTGTGGTGGCTACCATTGATGAGCCGGGAGACCTTTTATAGACGCCGGCGTCGGGAAGAAAGCGCGGGAACGGACGAGAAGAGGCGGGAAGATCGCGCGGGAACGGGCGGTGGCGTGCGAACGCCGGCGACGCGTGGAGGCTGCGCGCAGCACCGACGAGACGTCTCGCCCGCCCCTCCGTCGCCATTAAGGCAAAGATGCCGCTGCGCGCGAATAACTTCCGTCGCGAGGTAGGCGACGGTTAGGTTAAAATTAACTGTGCCGCTGACGCGTCGGCCCCGCGCCTCCTCGCCTCTCATTTCGTTGTGTCCGGCGTGCCCGGTGCGTCCCCTGTGGGACGGGGACGGGCTCGGGGCGCCGGACACCGTATAGGGGCGCGCCGGACAAAAAAGGGCTTTGGGGGACGCGGCTGGAACGCTTTTTTTGTCCAGCGCGCCCCAAATCCCTTTGAGGGACGGTTTGGGGGACGCGACTGGAGATGCTCTAAGTGTGCTAGTTTAAAGTTGAGGTGGTGTAGTGTCGAAACTTCAAAACTTATGAGGGTTATATATACTTCTTTGAGGACCCAAAACTGAGTCGCAAGGTCGGCGGAGGTCGTCATGATCTAGGTCTCGCTGGAATCACCATCGTGTGACGAGAAAAACACTTTGCAATTTGGCAATCCGGTGTACAAATTTCGAGCTGCTTTTTTTTTTAAAAAAAGAAGATTAATTCAGAGAGCAAGGAAGAGGAAGGGATGGAGATATGGAACGTGGAGTGATCGAGCGGGGCAGGCTTTAGGCGGAGGCCAGGTCAGGTGCAAGAGCCAGCAGCGGTACTTGTGTACTGGGCGCGGTATCACGCACACACCGACAGGCATGCATGGGATGGGAGGATCGGACGTAGTAGTATCTGCGCCGGGATTCGCTTCGGCGCACGCCGGCAGCCGCTGCCGCCCTATTATTTCAACGCCCCGTTTCGCTGCCGCGGCAGCCGCTTGCGCCAGTGGCAGTGCCGGTGCCGGTGCCAGTGGCATTCATCATACGATATACACGCCGTGTGTGCCGCTCGATCCTGGGAGATGCTGCTCTCCTCACAGCGCGGCTAGATGCTGGTGCCTGTAGCTAGCTTGGTCCCCCGACCCCCGGCCGGCCGGCCGGTGCTGCTGCAGGATACGGGTGGTACGGGCGAGGGTGGAAGAGGGAAACAAAGTTAATCCACTTTTTGTCTCTCTGGGGACTCGGGTCGATCGATCGAACAAAGGGCTGGGTAATTGCCGATCGGAGAGGAACATGTAGACTACCAGTTACCATGCTGCAACTACCCAGAGTCTTGCTGCACCTGCAGTTTTCTCTTGCGGCTCTTTTTCAGCAGTGAAGCGTACGTGCCAAAGCAGCGCGTATATATGCATGCATGTGGGCGCCTAGTACTAGTAGCAGTAGCGTCGTTAAGTCCAGGATACGGAACAGGCGCATTCACGCAGCGCGTATCTGTGCAACCTGACGCTACGACATATATGTCTGGAACACAAGCGCGCCTAGTGTGGTGTAGCAAAGGACGGATTAACACGATACCGAAATGCATACGCGCCGCTCGCTCGAAACAGAGAGAGAGGACGCGCGCTGCTTGCTCGATCGAGTTATTATGGCACTGATCGTTGCTGCTGTGGATGTGATACTTGCTGCCACCAGGCTCAGGGCAGTGAGGCATCGAGGACTCGGGTCGGTCGGCGCCTCGGCGCTCTTGAGTGTGTAGGACACGGGATAGAGGGGTCTCTGCGCATAAATCTTCGCCGGAACAGGAAGCCACAACCACCGCGCGCGCCTTGATCGTGTGATATCACTTCCGATGGCCAGGCGCAAAGTCGTCGTGGTATGCAGTCAGTCAGACGAATCCCGTTGAGCATCTACACTCAGTGCTCCTTGTACGACGTCCGGTGCAGACGAATTTTGGGCCTTATGGGGGACCGTCGGCTTGGCCGAACAGGAATCGGTTAACTCCCAGGCGCGCTCCCCATAAAGAAAAATTCAAATATTAAATTTGATAAAAAAACAACCAATTTTATTGAAATTTTGGCGATTTCATACAAAGGTCGGTTAATAAAAAAATCTCTTAAAAATGGCCACGACTGGGGCATAGGCGCCGGTACATCGTCGTCGCGTAGTCCTGCTTGTCGTCATCATCATAGTCGGGCTCCTGCTTCGGGGGAGTGAAGTAGCTGCAACCCTGGCCGCCGTCCTGGTGTCTGCGCTGCCTGTTCAACGAACGATGGGCCAGCGTCGCCGTAGTCGTCTAGGTCGATAAACATGCATGAGGCACACGCTCTGCCTCCTCGCGCCGGTGCTTCGCCGCGAACCACTGCTCGATGTACTCGTCCACCAACCGGAATGAGGCCTGCTCGGCGATCCGATGTCCCGGGTACTCCTCGGGGCCCTCCTCCAACTTCAGGTGGAGCGCCGCTGATTTGTACTTCGGCGGCGGCGCCCACTGGCGCGCCTTAATTGCTGGCGACCGCAAGGCGGGGAAGGCTCGTGCCGGTCGTGGATGACGATGCTACCCCGCGGGGGCGCTCATACGACTCCTGCTTCATCAGTGCGAGGACGTGGTGGGGCGGACGGGGACGGGGAGGAGTACAATGAATACCTAGCACGGGAGGAGGAAGAGCACGACAAAGACGATGCGGCATGCATGATCGCGTTTCACCTTCCTCCCTGGCGGCGTGTACGGTCGAGCGCGGCTACGATGGAAACATCATCGGTGTCGGGTTGTTCCCATCCGTTATGTGGTGGAGGACCCATGCCAGGGTCCTCCCAGGCGCGCTCCACCACCGCTGCCCACCGAGTTTTTGTTCTCCGGCGTTGGGCCGACGCTCTCGTACACCACGATTTGGTCGTTGCGTTGCACGTGGAAGAAGGTGGTCCAGGTGATGTTGTTGTTGGGATCCCACTTGGGTCGTTGCTCTCCTCCGCCGTGAGCGCCGACCAGTAGTCGACGTAGATGGCATGCCGCCCTGACCGGAATGGGTGGAACCGGCAGCCCTCCGGCGCTTAGGACCCATCCCGACAGACAACGCATTTCCGATAGGACAGGGTACTACGCCTCCCAGAGCGCGCACGTCTCCTCGACGAATAGCCAACGACACCCGAAGCCATTGGCAGCGGTGCCATCGCGGACGTAGCGCTCCATTGGGGAATGGGGGCGTGGGGGGCACTCGGTTGGATCTAGGGTTTCGGCGTGCTCTAGTCGGAGATGGAGGCTTTGGACGGTGAAGAAGTAGCGGCGATGGAGGCGGTATTTATAGTGGGGAGAAGGGTAGGCACTGGCGGCCATTAACGCCGACACGTGCCCATCGACGAGACGCGTCGGTGTTGCCACCGCGGTAAAGGTTGGAGACGAGCAGGCGCTGAACATTGACGTGGTGAGGAAGGCAATGAGGAACACTACTAGGAAAAGCCTTATAGCAGCACACCTTACCGCCGGCGAGTATGGATAGAAGATGCCGGCGGTAATGCCTTACAGGGGTGCCTAACTCTACCGCCGGCGAGTTTGAATGGATGTCGCCGGGGGTGCGTGGGTTACCGCCGGCGAGTAGGGTGCGTAGGTGCCGGCGATATGATG
>NC_061511.1:239642268-239664912 GCF_022539505.1 Lolium rigidum
CATAGCAACTCACATGATATTCAACAAAGGTGTAAAAGTTGATGGCGTCCCCGAAACATGGTTACCGCTCAACAAGCAACTTATAAGAAATAAGATACATAGCAACATATTCAATACCACAATAGTTTTTAAGGCTATTTTCCCATGAGCTATGTATTGCAAAGACAAGGAATGAAATTTTAAAGGTAGCACTCAAGTAATTTTCTTTTGAATGGCAGAGAAATACCATGTAGTAGGTAGGTATAGTGGACACAAATGGCATAGTTTTTTGCTCAAGGTTTTGGATGCACGAGAAGTATTTCCTCTCAGTACAAGGCTTTGGTTAGCAAGGTTGTTTGAAGCAAACACAAGTATGAACCAGTACAGTAAAACTTACATAAGAACATATTGCAAGCATGATAAGACTCTACACTATCTTCCTTGTTGTTCAAACACTTCACCAGAAAATATCTAGACTCTAGAGAGACCAATCATGCAAACCAAACTTCAACAAGCTCTATGGTAGTTCTTCATTAATAGGTACAAAGTACATGCATGATGCAAGAGCTTAAACATGATCTATTTGAGCACAACAATTGCCAAGTATCAAATTATTCAAGACAATATACCAATTACCACATGAAGCATTTTCTGTTTCCAACCATATAACAATGAACGAAGCAGTTTCAACCTTCGCCATGATCATTAAAAGTAAAGCTAAGAACACCAGTGTTCATATGAAATAGCGGATCATGTCTTTCTCCAACACAAAGAATGCTAGGATCCGAGTTTATTCAAACAAAAACAAAAACAAAAACAAACAGACGCTCCAGGTAAAGCATATAAGATGTGACTGAATAAAAATATAGTTTCACTAGAGGTGACCTGATAAGTTGTCGATGAAGAAGGGGATGCCTTGGGCATCCCCAAGCTTAGATGCTTGAGTCTTCTTGAAATATGTAGGGATGAACTACGGGGGCATCCCCAAGCTTAGACTTTTCACTCTTCTTGATCATATTGTATCATCCTCCTCTCTTGATCCTTGAAAACTTCCTCCACACCAAACTCAAAACAAACTCATTAGAGGGTTAGTGCATAATCAAAAATTCACATGTTCAGAGGTGACATAATCATTCTTAACACTTCTGGACATTGCACAAAGCTACCGAAAGTTAATGGAACAAAGAAATCCATCAAACATAGCAAAACAGGCAATGCGAAATAAAAAGGCAGAATCTGTCAAAACAGAACAGTCCGTAAAGACGAATTTTTCTGGGGCACTTAACTTGCTCAGATGAAAAAAGCTCAAATTGAATGAAAGTTGCGTACGTATCTGAGGATCACGCACGTAAATTGGCAGATTTTTCTGAGTTACCTACAGATGGGGCTGCTCAATTTCGTGACAGTAAGAAATATGTTTCTGCGCAGTAATCCAAATCTAGTATCAACCCTACTATCAAAGACTTTACTTGGCACAACAAAGATAGGGAGAGGTTGCTACAGTAGTAACAACTTCCAAGACTCAAATATAACACAAAAGTGCAGAAGTAAAATAATGGGTTGTCTCCCATAAGCGCTTTTCCTTAATGCCTTTCAGCTAGGCGCAGAAAGTGTGAATCAAGTATTATCGAGAGATGAAGCATCAACATCATAATTTATTCTAATAATAGAATCAAAAGGTAACTTCATTCTCTTTCTAGGGAAGTGTTCCATACCTTTCTTGAGAGGAAATTGATACTTAATATTCCCTTCCTTCATATCAATAATAACACAAACAGTTCGAAGAAAAGGTCTTCCCAAAATAATGGGACAAGATGCATTGCATTCAATATGCAAGACAACAAAATCAACGGGGACAAGGTTATTGTTAACCGTAATATGAACATTATCAATCCTCCCCAAAGGTTTCTTTGTAGAATTATCAGCAAGATTAACATCCAAATAACAATTTTTTAATGGTGGCAAGTCAAGCATATCATAGATTTTCTTAGGCATAACAGAAATACTTGCACCAAGATCACATAAAGCATTACAATCAAAATCATTGACCTTCATCTTAATGATGGGCTCCCAACCATCTTCCAACTTCCTAGGAATAGAAGTTTCAAGTTTTAATTTCTCTTCTCTAGCTTTAATGAGAGCATTTGTAATATGTTTTGTAAAGGCCAAATTTATAGCACTAGCATTAGGACTTCTAGCAAGTTTTTGTAAGAACTTTATAACTTCAGAGATATGACAATCATCAAAATCTAAATCATTATGATCTACAGCAATGAGATCATTGTCCCTAATATTTTGAAAAATTTCAGCAGTTTTATCACAAACAGTTGCAGCAGTTTTAGCAGTTTCAGGCAGTTTTGCACGCTTTGCACTAGGAGTAGAAACATTGCCAACACCAATTATTTTACCATTGATAGTAGGAGGTTTAGCAACATGTGAAGCATCAACATTACTAGTGGTGGTAATAGTCCAAACTTTAGCTACATTATTCTCTTTAGCAAGTTTTTCTTTTTCTTCTCTTTCCCACCTAGCATGCAATTCAGCCATCAATCTAATATTTTCATTAATTCGAACTTGGATAGCGTTTGTTGTAGCAAATGACTTAATATCTTTATCTTCATTAGGCATAGCTTTCAATTTTAAAAGATCAACATCAGCAGCAAGACTATCAACTTTAGAAGCAAGAATATCAATTTTACCAAGCTTTTCTTCAAGAGATTTGTTAAAAGCAGTTTGTGTACTAATAAATTCTTTAAGCATGGCTTCAAGACTAGAGGGTACACTTCTATTATTGTTGTAAGAATTACCATAACCATTACCATTATTAGAAGGATATGGCCTATAGTTGTTACCAGAATTATTCCTATAAGCATTGTTGTTGAAATTATTATTTTTAATGAAATTCACATCAACATGTTCTTCTTGGGCAACCAATGAGGCTAAAGGAACATTATTTGGATCAACATTAGATCTACCATTCACAAGCATAGACATAATAGCATCAATCTTATCACTCAAGGAGGAGGTTTCTTCAACAGAATTTACCTTCTTACCTTGTGGAGCCCTTTCTGTGTGCCATTCAGAGTAATTTATCATCATATTATCAAGAAGCTTTGTTTCCGCCCCCAAAGTAATGGACATAACAGTACCTCCAGCAGCTGAATCCAATAGGTTCCACGAAGAAAAATTTAATCCTGCATAGAAGGTTTGGATGATCATCCAAGTAGTTAGTCCATGGGTTGGGCAATTCTTTACCAAAGATTTCATTCTTTCCCATGCTTGAGCAACATGTTCATTATCCAATTGCTTAAAATTCATAATGCTACTTCTCAAAGATATAATTTTAGCAGGAGGATAATATCTACCAATGAAAGCATCTTTACATTTAGTCCATGAATCAATACTATTCTTAGGCAAAGATAGCAACCAATCTTTAGCTCTTCCTCTTAAGGAGAAAGGAAACAATTTCAGTTTTATAATGTCACCATCTATATCCTTATACTTTTGCATTTCACAAAGTTCAACAAAATTATTAAGATGGGCAGCATCATCAGAACTAACACCAGAAAATTGCTCTCTCGTAACAAGATTTAGTAAAGCAGGTTTAATTTCATAGAATTCTGCTGTAGTAGCAGGTGGAGCAATAGGTGTGCATAGGAAATCATTATTATGTGTGCTAGTGAAGTCACACAACTTAGTATTCCCAGGAGTAACCATTTTAGCAGTAGTAAATAAAGCAAACTAAATAAAGTAAAGTAAAACAAGTAACTATTTTTTTGTGTTTTTGATATAGGAAGCAAACAAGACATGTAAATAAAGTAAAGCTAGTAACTATTTTTTTTGTGTGTTTTTGATATAAAGAAAGCAAACAAAGCAGTAAATAAAATAAAGTAAAGCAAGACAAAAACAAAGTAAAGATATTGGAAGTGAGAGACTCCCCTTGCAGCGTGTCTTGATCTCCCCGGCAACGGCGCTAGAAAAAGAGCTTGATAACGCGTGAAGCACACGTCCGTTGGGAACCCCAAGAGGAAGGTGTGATGCGTACAGCAGCAAGTTTTCCCTCAGTAAGAAACCAAGGTTTATCGAACCAGTAGGAGTCAAGGGCCACGTGAAGGTCGTTGGTGACGGAGTGTAATGCGGCGCAACACCAGGGATTCCGGCGCCAACGTGGAACCTGCACAACACAATCAAAATACTTTGCCTCAACGTAACAGTGAGGTTGTCAATCTCACCGGCTTGCTGTAAACAAATGATTAGATGTATAGTGTGGAAGATGATATTTGTTTGCGAAGAACAGTAGAGAACAATGATTGCAGTAGATTGTATTCAGATGTAAAAGAATGGACCAGGGTCCACAGTTCTCTAGTGGTGTCTCTCCCATAAGATAAATAGCATGTTGGGTGAACAAATTACAGTTGGGCAATTGACAAATAGAGATGCATACATATCATGATGATTACTATGAGATTTAATCAGGGCATTACGACAAAGTACATAGACCGCTATCCAGCATGCATCTATGCCTAAAAAGTCCACCTTCGGGTTAGCATCCGCACCCCTTCCGGTATTAAGTTGCAAACAACAGATAATTGCATTAAGTATGGTGCGTAATGTAATCAACACAAATATCCTTAGACAAAGCATTGATGTTTTATCCCTAGTGGCAACAGCACATCCACGACCTTAGAACTTTCTGTCACTGTCCCAGATTCAATGGAGGCATGAACCCACTATCGAGCATAAATACTCCCTCTTGGAGTTACAAGTATCAACTTGGCCAGAGCCTCTACTAGCAACGGAGAGCATGCAAGAACATAAACAACATATGTATGATAGATTGATAATCAACTTGATATAGTATTCAATATTCATCGGATCCCAACAAACACAACATGTAGCATTACAAATAGATGATCTTGATCATGATAGGCAGCTCACAAGATCTAACATGATAGCACAATGAGGAGAAGACAACCATCTAGCTACTGCTATGGACCCATAATCCAAGGATGAACTACTCACACATCAATCCGGAGGCGGGCATGATGATGTAGAGCCCTCCGGTGATGATTCCCCTCTTCGGCAGGGTGCCGGAGGCGATCTCCTGAATCCCCCGAGATGGGATTGGCAGCGGCGGCGTCTCTGGAAGTATTTCCGTATCGTGACTCTCGGTAATAGGGTTTTCGCGATGGAGAGTTTAAGTAGGCGGAAGGGCAGAGTCGGAGGCGCTGACGAGGGGCCCACACCATAGGCCGGCGAGGGCCCCTCCCTGGCCGCGCCGCCCTATGGTCTGGCCACCTCGTGGACCCACTTCGTATGCTATTCGGTCTTCTGGAAGCTCCGTGGAAAAATAAGACCCTGGGCGCTGATTTCGTCCAATTCCGAGAATATTTCCTTTGTAGGATTTCTGAAACCAAAAACAGCAGAAAACATCAACTAGCGCTTCAGCATCTCGTTAATATGTTAGTGCCGGAAAATGCATAATAATGATGTAAAGTATGTATAAAACATGTGAGTATTGTCATAAAAGTAGCATGGAACATAAGAAATTATAGATACATTTGAGACGTATCAGGCACCCACGAACACCACCCACCCATGGGCAGCATCGCACACGCTGTCGAGGCCCCCGCCTCGGCACCAAGCCCGCTCCCCGTAGCACCACCATAAAGGGTCACCGACCGCCGGAGGAGAGCGCCAGATTGACCGCAGGCCCCGGCCTGGTCAGATCAGGTCGTGGCCAGGCATGGCCGGCCATCGCCCACCCCACCGGTCGCAGCGCGGGATCATGGAGGAGGCGCCTGGAGAGCACGGACCAGGGCCAGCTCAGAGTAGAGGGCTCCGACGGCGCCACCGCCGCTCGCCAAGACGGGGCAGGTCCCTCCTGCTACCCGCGTCCGGGCGAGATGCGCGAGCTCCCCGCCGCCCCTTTCCCCGACGCTGCATGGATTTGTCTGGCGGGTGACGGGAGGGAGGAGACGGTGGGAGGGAGGCTAGCGGCAGGTTCTACGGTTTCGTCCCTCGGTCGCCTAGAGGGGGCGACGCGAGGGGACGGGACGGGGGGGGGGGGGGGAGTGGATACCCTCGTTCTTCTCACTGATCACCGGAAACGTACTTCTCTGTGTGTGTTGGCACCAAAACCAAGCCCTCTCTTGTGTAGAATGCATGGAACCTGATCGATGACAAGATACTAGGATCCATCTACGTACGTAGTTCATCGGCAAACGTACGTAGGAATTTTAACCAATTTCTGCAATCTCTATTAACCAACAGTTGTCACTAATTTACCTCTGTCCCAGGGCTTACACGTATGTCTAAGATATCTATTTGGCCAACATAATATTAATTATACAATACAACTATTATATCATTAAAAAGTGGAGCATCTAAGCTTTCTAATAATATAGTAGTTTATTTTGTAATATATATCTTGTATTATGTTCATGAAATTTACGACCTAAAAATACGCGTAAGCCCTATGAACTGGGACGGAGGTAATAGCATCGTCCTTGTGCTCCCAAGCTAATTAAAGCTACATCTGTCGTTGGTGGCATTCATACTAAGCTTTCAATTAAATTGCAGGCTTCCAAAGCAGGAGTACCCAGTATCCAAAACATACCTATTCCAACTAGATATACCAACATAAAAATTCCCAAGAAGAATCATGGTAGAATATTTTTTAGTACCTCATCATCTATGATGAGCATCACTTATTCTATACCAAGCATCTTTCAAACTTTCTCCCCCTTGTTGCTCACAGGAATACTCATTCTAGCAAAACTAAAACAGAACAACAAAAATAACAGCTATAACGAGAACTAATTTTTTGTGTTTTTGATATAAAGAAGAAAACAAGACAAAGTAAAATAAACTAAAAAAATAATAACAAAGTAAAGAGATTGAAGATGAGAGACTCCTTTGCAGAAATCCTCTTTCTCCAAGTTATTGTAACTCTCGCAGATTACTAGAGTCATGAACCCACTATCGATCATAAATACTTCTCTTGGAGTCACAAACACATCCTTGGCCAGAGCATCTACTAGCAACAGAGAACATGCAAGATCAAAAATAACATATGACAAGTATATAATCAATCTCAACCATAGTATTCAATATTTATCGGATCCCGACAAACACAACATGTATCATTACATCAAGATGATCTTGATCATGATATGCAGCTCACAAGATCGAAACGTGGAGCATAAATTGGAGAAGACAACCATCTAGCTACTGATATGGCCATGTAGTTCAGAGATGGACTACTCATGCATCACTTCGGAGGCGGGCATGTCGATGTAGAGTCCTCCGGTGATGATCTCCCTCTCCGGCAGGGTACTGGGAAGAGCTTCAGAACCCTCCGAGTCAGGGTCGAAGATGGCGGCCGCGACCGAACTTTTTGTGGATGGAGGCTCGTGTATTTTGGTTTTTCCCGATCAAATGAATAAATATGTGGAACGGCGAGGTCGATGGGTGCCCGAGGGGCCCACACCACCCCTAGGCGCGACCAGGGGTGGCCCGCGCCTAGGCATGGCGTGGCTGCCTACTGGCACCTCTTCGTCTCTCCTCTAAACTCCGTCTTCGTTACAGTAAAATAGGAACTTCGGCTTTTATTTCGTCAAATTCCGAGAATATTCATGTATAACTTTTCTGAAATACAAAATAGCGAAAAACAAGAAACTGACACTGTGGCATCTTGTCAATAGGTTAGTTCCAGAAAATGCATAAAAGTGCAACGAAGTGTAAACAAAACATATAAAAATTGATGTAAAACAAACATGAAGCATCAAAAATTATAGATATGTTTGCAACGTATCACTGAGTCGCGAGTTACTCATTTAGCTCGTGAGTTTCGAGTTTTAATTTCAGACCTAGTTGTAGTTTGATATATATCTCTATATGCTTCTTATTGTATGTTGTGTGTTACCTACATGATTACAGCAATTTTATGTATCATTGATGGTGGATCTTTTTTATTTTATTTTATGCAATTCTTCTTATGATTGTCCGTGAGATATTTATATATATTTATATCTCGCGCCTTGCCTATAAATTCCACGCCACGATTTGATGTTTTGTAGATATCTGAGAACACTAAGGAAAATGATACATATAAACACGTAACTTTGATCATATTAGTTTGTTTAGATATATAGGAAAATCAGTGGTAACAAGATACTTTATTAAACATCCCAACCTAAATGAAGGACACCATTGCATCCCAACCTAAACACCAAAAAATATAATTAAAATTTAACTCTAGAAAATTTAGTTGTGGTGATAGATATTCGAATATTATAAAAAATATGTACATTAATTAATATACAAGCACATGTTGCATTGTCAATTCAACGTGTTATATACTTAGTATTTTTATTCGAGTATTTTTATGTATTATTTATTTTACTAAAATAGAAAGACGGCTTCAATGAGTTATGACAAAGTAAAAAAAAATTAGTATAAATATGAGAGAACATTTCAACTCTTATATGGTCCACACAATGATAATTCTAAATATAACTTACCACCATTTTTGGTTTGCTGTGAGATAGAGAGTGATCAAACGTCATAAATATAGATTGTGTTATGCTGAGCTTTGTAATGTTTTATATCTTTTCATTTATTCATATTAATTTTTTACTTGATTGACACAACTTTAACTTAACTTTTTAAAAAATAATTTGAAATTTAAATAAATTGTGCGGCAAACAACTATCAACTATATAAATATACATATACTCATAGGCTATAATGGCATGAGGATTAAGTCCAAAAACACATTCGTCAAACTCAACACTTAGTATAGTTTCATGTTTCACTATGTCGAAACAAGGCCCATTTGGTGAACAAATTTTTTTTAAACGGAGGCAAAAGCTTTCCATTAATTAAGAAGAGGGTGTCCGATTTTTAGGAGAAAACTGGGCGAAAACCTACAACAATCAGGTCAAGCCCACACAAAAAACACATCCACATAGACCACAAAGCAACACCAAAAACAATCAACACGACAGTCCAACACCGCGCCGAAAAGGACATGTCACGGCATTGGGAGGCACATGTCAACCAACTGCGGATCCAGGAAAGGCAACGGCCAAGGTAGCGAGAAAGTCGCAAACCTCTCTGGCGACGATAGCTCTAGCCCTATCATAGCCGAGGGAGAGATCGAGAGACTGCAACGTCAACAATAAAATGCCCCCAATAAAATGCCGAGGGAGAGATCGAAAGACTTCATATAGAAATTACCCGGTTATCCTCTCCACCTAATTATATTCATCATGTTGTTGTTGAACAACATGACCACAACCCGTACATATAGAAAATAATTCTGGTGCCAAAGCGCTACTAAGCGTTGAGGGGTGGAAAATTTACAAATCGAGTTAGGCAACGCCATGTCGATGATTTCACTGCCCCCAATAGGAAGGAGCCGGCGTATTCTCACCTCTACTGCGTAGCTAGTGCGGTAGGGTGACGTCACACACTGAGCGGTAGTCCAGACCAGGGGGCATATGGGCATCTCCAACGGGGCGGGCGACAACATTTCGGAAGTCAAAACGGACGCGTCGTATCCGTTTGCGTCAGTCTAAATGGTTGAAATTAACTGCGCGTCTGTTTGCGTCGGGTGGCTCCAGCGACACAACGTATACTTTTTTCCCTTTTGATAAAAGTCATAATTTACATTAATAAAAATACATAAAAAAACTTTAAAATACCATAAAGGCCCGGTAAAATCTAGATATTGGCTACTGCTCGTCTTCGGTGACGAGGTCGATGAACTCCGACGTCGGCCATGCAAGCTGGTACGGCGGCGGTGGAGGAGGAAGGGCAGGTTGCGGCCCGTGGAAATGGCGCCGATAGTGAACCTTTAAGACTGGCAATGGTGTGGTCGGAAAAATGGGCGCCGGCAGCGACCCTTTAAAAGGCTTGGACGTCATCTCGCCTTTAATGTCCTGCCAGTGCGACGCTGCCACGTTCGCGGAAGCCGAGACGCGCCATTAACGCGGTCCTGAAAAGATGTAGCGCGCCACCCATAAGTTATGTCGCGGAAGACAAAGCATATGTGCCGCTGCCAGGCGGGCCCGTGCAAGGACCGGGCGGACGACGGCTGCGTCGGCAGAGATGCAAACCTGCCGCATTTTTGGGCCGCGTTTGCGTTGCTGCGGATGGCCCGGTCACTATGCGTCGTGCCGCCGGAGCGGGTTTCAGGCGCATTTGCGGTCCGCGCTGTCGCAAACGATCGCTTCGCGTCCGTTTCTAAGGGCATCTCCAACGGGGCGACGCATTTCGGATGCCCAAAATGTCCTCGCGCGTCCGTTTCCGTCGGCCCAAATGGTCGAAATCGACCGCGCATCCATTTGCGTCAGGGTGGCTCCAGCGGCATTTTTCGATTTTACATTTTTTCAACATAAAAACATAATTTACATAGTAAAAGAAATGAAAATAAAATAACAAAACCTAAGAACGGATGCGCCTACTGGTCGTCATCGCTATCGATCACGACGAGCTTCGGTACCGGCCACGACCAGTTGGGAAGCGGTGGAACATACGCCTGTGCCGCCGGCGGTGGTGGAGGTGGAGCAGCCTACGCCGGTGGTGGAGGTTGAGCAAGTCACGCCGGTGGTGGAGGTGGAGGACCCCACGGGTTGTATGGCGGAGGTGGAGGCGGCGGTTGCACCGGTTGCACCGATTGTGTGGTCGAGTCGTCGAGTGCCCGTCGTAGGGCCTCTTCCTCCGTGAGGCCTGGCGGCATGATGCCGGTGGCGTACCAGGGCAGCGGTGGCTACACCGGTCAGTCCACCTCCGAGACGAGGACGCCGAGCCTCGTGATCTCGTCGTCCGTCATCGCCTCCGGGTACTGGAACTTCCGGCCCTCCGCCATGGCCAACTGCCATTCCTGGAAAATGCAGGAGATGTAGTCGTCGTTGTCGTCCTTGGCCTCCTCGTTGTGCTAGGCCTGCGCGTCGCTGTAGTCGTCGTCATCGACGTCCTGTGCAGGCGTCGGCGGTTGCCGTGTTCGACGACGTGGCGGCGGTGGATGGTCAAACGGGAAGTCCCTGACGCCGAGGAAGCTCGCCCTCCTCCTCGGATCCTTCTCGGTCTCGCGCTAGGTGCGCTAGGTGTCAGAGTCGATGGCATAGGCGGGATCGGCGCGGAGGTCCGGCGGCAGGTACCGCCGCCTGCGCTGGATCTCGGCGCTCCTCTCTGGCTCGCGCGCAGGCACGGGCGCGACAAGCACCCGAAGGTAGCTGAGCCGCCAGCCACCTGGCATGTGCACGTCCCCCAGCTGTCGCACGATGTCCGGTTCGTGTGCATGAGCCGCGCCACGTTGACGGGCAGCGGCACCTTGTGCGTCCGCCCTCTTGGTGCCGCTGCCGGACGCCTCCAAGTCGTTCTTCTTCTTCCTCACGGTGTTGCGGTGGCGCGCGGCGGTGGGGGGAGTGGAGGTGTCTGTGGTGTGGGCGTTTCTTGGTGCCGCTGTCGGTCGACATTTAAGGCCGGCGCGCGCGGGACACGATGCTATTGAAAGCGGCGCAGAAGGCCAGCCGCCGCCCGCCAGTGCGCACGCAGAAAAGGCAGCAGCGACATTGATAGTGAAGGCTGCGGCGGAGACGCGGAAGCGCTAACCGCGGAAGCGATGGCCGCGAAAGTGATGCCCTCGATACAACACTATGGCTCGCTGACAGGCGGGTCCGGTGGAAACACGAGTAGTTTGGGGCGTCCGCGCAGCGTCCGCCGCGACGCATCCCGGACGCAAATAAACGTTTGAGTCGCTGCGAACGGCCCAGTCACTATGCGTCGTCCCGCTAGAGCCGGTTCCAGAAACATTTTCGGTCAACGCAGATGCACACACAGTCGGTCAGTGTCCGTTTGCGTCGCCGGTTGGAGATGCCCTAACACCAGAGAGCTTCAACGCAACAACCTGCGAGCTGTGCAGTGATATCCAATCCGCAGCGACACAACTCGCAAACGTTTTCATCTCATACATCTGTTTTCGATTTGCCGTCCAGAAACCCCTCGGAATGGAAATGTTACGAGCTATGTCGCTGCTTAATATCCATCTAAACGTATCAACATGGAATCCAATTAGGTAGAACTTAGGTTGACAAAAACAATACTGTAGTAAGATGATTCGTAGTTTGAGCGCTCACCTCAGAGTATATATTTGTTCTTTGAGAATCCCATGAACCACTTCCTCGCGCTTCCCAGGAAAACCGCGATCACTCTTGCACTCTGAAAACGGGCCTGCTTTCTAAACCGAAGGCCTCATGGCCCGACTTTATATATAAAACCCTCATAGCAACATTCAACAATACAACGACCAGTCTGATACCCACATTCAGCACACACCCACTAGAACTCGAAGTTCAGGAACCTCATAACATAACAATACAACCAGACTCTAGACGATACAAAGAACAAGATACAGTAGTAGCAAGAGAAGCCACTAGGCGGCCGCCGCATCCTGTCCATCCCTTCTTGTCCCTGCTCCATCAGATAGTGACAACAGGCTTTGGCGGTTTGGCCAATGAACACAAATGGGGAGCCAGACAAAAGCATCCACGATCCAAACATTAGCTCCTATATAAGCAAACAGGATCCAAACATTAGCAACTATATATATGCCTGCAAAAGCTTAAGGATACATTTGTATTGGATATAGTATATGGCTACACTAATTAATTTGGATATAATATATGGCTACACCAATTAATTTATGTCAGGGAGTTCTTACTTTCTATCAGCAAATATATTCCAGGAAGCGCGTCAAACAAGAATAGTCCGTAACCTACACGTCTTGCAAGCAGAATTGTGCAAAGCAGAGTTGTCACTCGAATATAGAAGACACGTCGGAATGGTAAGAGCATCTGTAACAGTAACTGAAAAATTTGAAACTGAAAAATCTGTATTCAGTCTCCTGAAAACATGGCTTGAGATGATTTTGCAGCTGGCGCACAATAAAACCCGTAAAACACGAACTGAAAAATCGCAGTTGAAATGTCGCGGGAGAATTCATCGATGATCATATATAGATGGTAGTTTGATGCTCCGATTGAGCATCAAAATTTACAAAATATAAACTACAAACCTAAATTAGAAACTAGCCCTAACCGTGCGAGATGATTCAGAGCAAAATAAGGCACAATTTCAGCCTAAACCCGTAAACTCGTCGGAATTTTTCGGTTCCGGCTCCTTTTTCGGTAACTGTTAGAGTTGCTCTAAAGACCAGGAAATGAAAGAAGGAACTATGCTAAATTGTCCGTCACCTACACGGCTTGCAAGCAGAATTGTCCAAAAGCAGAGTTGTCACTAGTATACTGAAGCAGAGTTGTCACTCGTATACTGAAACAGAGATCGTACAAGTTCTATCCTACGTGAGGCATTTCCGCAGGTGGAAACATGTTCGAGGAGCCAACCAGAAACATTCATACACCAGCCACTATCTGCAGAAATACATTATTCTAGTTTCAATTCACAGCAAGCGAAACAACAAGGACTCGTCCACGATCTACAGGTCTGATACGAACTCAAAGTGCAAAGCATAGTGGAACAGACAAGCGATCACTCAGTTACAGAGGGGTTGGCATCAAGAAATTTCTTGCTTTCTCTCCTAGTGATCTAGCTGCTCCGTGCTTGCTATTACCTTAGTTTTCTGCAACATAGAGAAAGAACAAAATCATGTTATGATATAAGCAAGTACAACCACCCACCAAAAAAGGAAGCATTACATTGATATTGAATAACATAAGCAATACAGTAAAAGGGCGTACAGGTCTTGGAAGTAATTACTCTGTAACACTATCAGTTTACGCTTATCAACTAAAGGTATATAGCATATCATTGTGGGATGCATAATATTTAGCAAACAAATGCTATGTTCAGGATGTGTGGTTTTATTTTATTATGTTCGACCAAAGATTAGAATCACATAAGAGGATAGTCACTCAAGGTGTGTATGGGTAAGACTCGTGGGTTCTAGTTCGAACATCTGACTTGAGAGCATCTCCAGTCGGCCAAAAAAACGTCCCAGTCGCGTGCCCCAAAGGCCGCTTCAGTCCGGACCTCCCCCAAATGTTGTCCGGCGTCCCTAGCCCATCCCGCTCTATCAGGGATGCCGGACACGACTTTTACACTTGCTTTTTGTTTGGAGGTCGCGTTTGGGGGACGTGGTTGGAAAAGGGACCTCCTCCAAACGTAAATTTCGTCCGGACGTCCCCCAAACGACCAATCCGGCGCTTTAGCCGGACGTCATTTGGGGATGCGACTGGAGATGCTCTGAACTTGTATTAAAAACAACTTTCGTTAAAGCAAGAAATCAGACTTTCCAGATGATGCCAACTCGATGTGTTCATGCCTGTTACATTGCACAACCATTATAGGATTGGAACTACAAAAGTGCAATTAGTAAAAGATATGCTTCTAGCCCCTAGGACAAATAGGCTGTGTTTTAAGGTGCATCTGGAAGCATACAACATTGCAGGTATCCGTTGGTTTCAGAACCAAAATGCTCAATATGAAAACAGAAACAATCATCTAAAATTACGATTCCAAATGCCAAATAGAACTATTTTTGTTGCAAGGGTGCCATTTCTTGTCAAAACATGAAAATAAAGTCGTTTAACAACAAACAAATAAAAAGAGCACAACCAAAAATAAGCATAACCGAAGGAAACAGGAGGACCTCTTTCATTCCTCATCCACAAACATCACAGTAGGAGTAACTTGTCACAGCTTTGTCTACATACAGATGTATCTGACGCATTTTAATATGTAGATACATCTGTATCAAGGCAAAGCCGTGACAAGTTTTTTGGAACGGAGGGAGCAAAGTACTTTAATTGCACACCCCCACTGAATCCAAGACTTCAACGTCTGCAGACGCTGAGCACGTAAAATTCACTAGATCCACAATACAATATAGTTTACTTTTTTAGACTTTTAATTCTATTAGTTACAGCAATCCTCTCTTTCAATCTAAATCTTAAATGAATCGCGTATGCAGTCAGTATGCATAGAACTATAGTAATGTCAAATGCAACTACCCTTGTTCTTTTTTTTGTCTCAGTCAGTGAAGAATTGCAAAACAATGTGCAACGTAACTTCATATGCCATTGTCGTTATGACTGTTTGCTAATTCTCAGTTCTAGAGGTAACGGGTTTCATGTTGTGATATTTTCCACTACTATACAATTGATTAAGTTGCTTGAATATATTGCCCACTCAATAATCAAATTAGACCTTTACAGACAGCATTATCACTGCAAAAGTAAATCTTGCTGACTGGACTGCTCTACTGAATTAGTTCCAATGCAATGCAGCCAGTTGGTAATATCAATATCTTCATGGTGTGTTTCTTCCATTGCCTTCAATGTCGAATGCATTCAAATCATTTTGGTTACCTAGAGGGTATGGCTGTTTTGCTTGGATTATATTGTCCACTCAATGATCAAATTAGACCGATACAGGATAGCACTCAGATAAGGCCTAAATGTTAGGGCTATTCACAGGACTTCTGTAGTCGTTTAGTGCTAACACTACTAGAAAGACTCTTCATGGTGTGTCACCTTCCTTGCCATCGCTATCAAATGCATTCAAATCATTTCCAGTGGTAATTGCTCGGACACCAGTATGTCATTTTTTCAATACTTTCTGAATTTGTTACCCTGAATCGTTCTAACAACTGAACATTTCGTTACCTACTTGCTGGGAAACAATGGAATTTGAAGTACAAAATGAAGTCAAAGGGCACAGACCTTTCTGCCCCTCTGGCGCCTCGTGGAAGACGACCTCATTCTCAGGCACCGTCCGCAGCTCATCAGTCTCCCCAGCACCCGCAGCTCCGGCGTCCTCAGGGTACCTCACGACAACCACGGGGCAGACGCAGTGGTGCACGCAGTAGTCGCTGACGCTCCCGAGCCTGCTCTTGCCACCCTTGCGGGAGGCGCCGAACCCGCGGCTGCCCATGATCATCGCGGACAGGCCGAGCCGCTCGGCCTCGAGGCAGAGGCGCTCCTTCATGTCGTGGTCCTTGACGATGTGGATCTTGAAAGGGATCTGCGCGGCGACGAGCGGCTGCGCGAGGTCCTGCGACTTGGCGGAGGTGAAGGCGTCGAAGTCCTCCTCCCGCTTTTTCTTCTTCATCGCGTCCTCCTCGGAGGAGGGGTCGGAGTCGGAGGCCGGCGGCGGCGGCGCTTCGTCGTCGTCGTCGGAGACGGAGACGGGGATGGAGCCCCAGTCGGCGCCGTAGAGGACGGAGGTGGGGCGCACGTGGAGGAGCACCACGGCGTCCCCCGGGCGGAGGTAGTTCTGCACCGCCCACTTGACGGCGAAGGCGGACTCGTCGGAGAGGTCGACGGCGATGGCGATGCGGCGGTGCGCGGACGGCGAGGCGGCGGCCAGCGAGGAGAAGAAGTAGCGCGGCGAGCTCGGCTGGATCGCCGCCACCGCCTGCGCCTGCGCCGTGGACAGGCGCACCGGCGGCGGCGGGGAGGGGGAGGACTTGCCGCCGGTCGGGGAGGCCGGGTGCGCCGCCATCGGCTTAGGGTTCGTTGATTAGAATGTGTGCAGCTAGTGTATGGAGCGCTCGATCTGATCGGAAATGGAATGGGGACGAGACGAGGGTTTTGCAGAGCAAGATTTGAGATTTGGAGTGCGGCCGGCACGGCGAAACAGGAACTGCTCTGGATTTCGGCGAAACAGCGGCGGCGGTGGCGCGTAGTGGATAGGACACGTTACCGCCGCCGGACTGCGCTTTTTGTCGATTTACGTTTTCTCTGTCCCACGCTTGAGCTTTCATCATTTTTTTTTAAAAAAACCTTCCAGTCCCTTTAGGTACCCTGGAAGGAAAAGTGTGCGTCTGAAAACTTGCGCCTTTTAAGAAAGCATAGTCAAATTACAATCATGAGTGATCAATTCCAGCACGCAGGAAGGAGTTGAATCACGAAGAAGCTCAGAGTAACCTGACTTGCCTAGATGAGCTAGAACATGAGCTATGCCATTGTTAACCCGGTCTACCTTACTAATAGATATATCTTGATAAACACGAAGGAGTTCCCGAGCTTCCTCAAAAAGAGCCCAACCTCCCGAGTAATCAGTACTGTTACTAGCAACCGTCTGGATCACACGGAGACAATCAGATTCGATGATCGCAGGCCAGCGACCCAAATCAATCAGATGTTTCAAACCGGCTATGAAAGCAAGCATCTCCGCTTCTTCGGCAGTAGCACACGCGATAATGAACCTCCACTCAGATAAGATGGCATTCCCATTGTGATCTCTCACAATAATCCCAAGCCCCACATTCTTGGACGTGCTATCCCAGCCCGCATCCACATTCACTTTTATAGAACCCTCCGGAGGGGCTGTCCAAGGGCTAACGCCCACTTAACCCACAGTACAACTGTTGTTTGAAGGGTTTCCCATAGTTTTCAAGAAGGATAACTGGTAACTGACCAGATATGTAACCGAGGCGGACACTGAAGCCTTGCCATCACCATGCACTATATTGTTTCTGTGATGCCAAACTCGCCAGAGCATAAAAAGCACCTTAGCTTGCATTTGTTTTGGGATATTCTCTAGGAGATGGAGCAGCCACTCCTTGCCAGTATATATGAAAGCCTCCTCATGCGGTAAGTGCCAGTGAACACGTAGTTCCTCCCGCAGAGCCAAAGAATGTTTAAATCTCAAAACCAGAAGAGAAACCAGAAATTTGTGGAAACATTTGCTGAAGTACTATATCAATGTACCATCGATACGTAGAAGTCACGGCCGACAACACGGTGGTTTCTTCTACACCCAGAAACGTTTCGGCATCCGGTTCTCGTTTGATTTTGGCTGCCCAAAGAGGAACCCAAGTGCAAGTACGGTGCATCGATCGAGTAGGAGCCGCTGGAAAAGCTCAGATCTATGCCATCTTAGTCCGGCTATAATTTCCAATGCATCCTATTCTTAATGGACTATTCTAGACCAATCTTGAGCCATCACCCTCACGCTTGAGCCCCAACTTCCCATATCTTCTCGCGGTACTTATAGACTTGAGAAGAATCAATAGTAGGTGGAGAATATCATGGTAGCTGCCACTGTAGGTCTTAAAGTTATGGTTAAAGAGGTGTTTGGATTCAATGAAAATTGTACTGCATACGGGTTATGGCTTGTGGGGCATTGTTCCTATCCGTTCCATACATATTCATGTGTGTCGGGTGTTTGGTGGCTTGCAATAGGGTCTTAGCAAACGGAGGTGGCAACACAAGAGGGCCATATTTATTGTGGTGCTCCTCAAGTACCAAGTTTTGATCTACAGGGTGAAAGCCCGATGACTGTTTGTTATTGGTTGTACCTCACAATGATCTTGTTGAATCTATTGTTTTTTAAACTCGTATTTTTTAAGAGTTCAAATCTCTAAGTTCTTCAATCAGATGACGACAACACTTATGCATTTTTTAACCATTTACTATGACCATTTACGACCACAACACTTATACAAGTACATTTTTTTTTGACCATTTATTATGATGCGCATCCATCACTTTTGCTGCGATTTTCACACGAATGAAAGTTTACACTACAAATATCAAAATGAGAAAGGAAACCAAATTTGCAAAAATTCTACCTCTGTCCAGAAGCATGTCAAAGATTTAACTAAATCCAAACATGTTTATACATTAAATAGTATGTAGATATATTAAAATATAGATAAATTTAAGACATGATAATATGACAGTTTCTTCTACACCTGGAAATGTTTCGGCATGAGATTGGTCATTTCATTGTGGCTGGCGGAAGAGGAACCCAAGTGCAAGTAGCGAGCTTCTGTCGAGTAAGGCAGCTTGCATTCAAAATAAGCATAATCTTAAAATATCTTGTTTTTAAGTTGTTTGTGTAAATCTAGCTTTTCACATTTTTCCGAGTTCCCATCGAAATAGTATATTATGACGCCTCTCTAATTTCTCCTTATGGTTGTATAGTTTTAAAAACCTATATATCTCTAAGGGAGGACGCCCTTCTGTGGCGAAACCGCCTTTCGCCATGTAACTCTGAATCTTAAAACTATGGTCTGCAATAAAATTCAGATGGGGACTCTCCACCCCGGTGAAAATTTTTAAAAAAAATGGTGCATCTATTTCTACTTCTAATTATGGGAGAGTATTACCAAAGAAAACCAATGCGAGAACCAATCTATGTTTAGATGTTTAGAATGACAGTGGCACCTTCAGCCCAACAGAGTTTAAGTTTCAGATTTAACACTTCGGTGTCTTATTAAAAGACGGAATATTCTTCAGTGGAAGGCGATGTTCCCATTGATAGCGAGGCGCTCGTGGTGACTTCGTCAATCTCAAGACCCGACGGATCAGTTTTTTGGACTTTGTTTCTCAAAAATGGTCATAGAGGTAAGGTGTGGATGCGCGTGTTTATAGCTATAAATGTATATACGTATGTATTATCGTCTACGTCTATAATAATATGTTTGAAAGAAAACAAAGAAAACCAGAGCAGACTGAAACGTTCTCCCGTCGATACTCAGGAGTCAGGACCCCGTGAGGCCACGACTCGTTCCTCGTCTGACTCGTGATAGGGTTTCGCCCATGTGAGCACCGCCGCATCCTCTCACCACTCCGGTAGCCTGCATCCCGCGCAAGGCAGCCCTCGTCGGTTCCATTCCATGGCGTAGGGAAAAGCCGCGGCTACCTCCTACCAAGATCGAAAGGAGCTCGAACTCGCCGGCCGGGCACGATCTTCTGAGGCCGACCGCCGGCGCCACCTCATCCGGACGACCGACAGCAGTGCCTCCTCCGGATGACAAATGTCGCTGCCCCCTTCGGCCACCTTGCGTTGTTGTATGGTGATGTACATTCTTGTGTTGGCACGATAAGTGGTTGTAGGGTGTTGTTATTGGGTTTTGCTAGTTTTTAGGTAGATGAGTAAGTTCATACTGAGTCAAGTCCTGCATCGTTAAATTTACTTCGTGATTCATGCTAGTTATCAGTTGCAACATAAGTTGCAACTAAGATTCAATGATATCATCTGATTGTTAGTCGACTGAGAAATAACCATGCATGTTGTTCTTGCCTTGTTTCGGACTTTTGGAGCGGTAGGGATGGCTCGCTGTCGCATCGTGGAAGTGGTCCGGGGATGTTGTTTGTACGTGCAGTTGCCAGCTTCGTCGATCTTGAGCCAACTTTTGGATAGCTTGGGGCCCGTGCTGCTACAGTGCTACATCTCCTGATTCTCATTATGGCGTTCAGGTGCTGACTTGTTGCATCATTGCACAGCATGGGAAGTAGCACACAAGCTCTGGATGAATCGACGTGCATGTTCATATTGGCATGCTATGAATATAATAAACATCTTTTTATTCTAATCTAAAAAAACGCTAGATATAATATACCACAAAAATAATTGTGTTGAAGAGGCGTGGTGAAAAAAAACTCAAATCCACATATTTAGAACACAAATTCATTCCAGGGTATTATAGACTTTTCATCACATGACTCAGACAATAAGCTAAGACAGGAGAAGCCCAAAAGATATGGACTGCAGTTTCTCACGAGTTTATTCTCATAGTTGTTTTTTTTTTGGGCAGCTCCGGCTAAGGTGGCTTATGCACAAGCCCGAGAACTCAAAAGATCTGAACCATAGAGCCAGCAAGTACGTTTCTATACGGTCATGCTACAGCTTTAATTTCCAACGCATCCTACTTTCAATGGACTATTCTAGAGTGATTTGCAAGCATCACTCTCAACCTTGGGCCCCAACACACACCTCTTGTCATAGTACTTATAGTCTTGAGTTAAATCAATAGTAGGTGGAGAAATTCATGGTCTATATATATTATTGTAGGCCTTGAAGTTATGGTGAAGATGTTTTGGATTAGTTGAAGACTATAATGTAGATGATGTACGGTTATGGCTTGCAGGGCATCAGGTTCGCCGTTTCACTCTGGTTGCCCAAAGAGGAACCCAAGTGCAAGTACAGTGCAATGATCGAGTAGGAACCTCTCGAAAAAGCTCGGATCTCTCCCAAGTTAGTCCGGCTATAATTTCCAATGCATCCTATTCGTAATGTACTAGTCTAGACCAATCTTGACCCATCACTCTCACGCTTGAGCCTCAACTTCCCACATCTTCTCACGGTACTTATAGACTTGAGAAGAATCAATAGTAGGTGGAGAATGTCATGGTAGCTGCCACTGTAGGTCTTAAAGTTATGGTTAAAGAGATGTTTTGGATTTGATGAAAACTATACTGCATAGGGGTTATGACTTGTGGGGCATTGTTCCTATCTATTCCATACGTATTCATGTGTGCTGGATATTTGGTGACTTGCATCAGGGTCTTAGCAAAAGGAGGTGGCAACACAAGAGGGCCACATTTATTATGGTGCTCCTCGAGTACAAAGTTTTCTCCTTATGGATGTATCGTTTTAAAAACCTATCTTAAAGGGAGGACGCCCTTCTGTGGAGAAACCACATCTCTCCCTGTAACTCTGAAATCTTAAAACTATGGTCACACGGCAATGTAATTCAAGTGGGGACTCTCTACCCCTGGAGAAAATTTCAAAAAAAATGATGCCTCTATTTCTACTTCTAATTAGGGGAGAGTATCACCAAAGAAAACCAATGCGAGAACCAATCTATGTTCGGATGGTTAGAATGGCAGTGACATAGAGTTTAAGTTTCAGATTTAACACTTCGGTGTCTTATTAAAATACAGAATATTCTTTGTTTCTTAAAACTGGTCATAGAGGAAGGTGTGGATGCACGTGTTTATAGCCATAATAAATGTATATACGTATGTATTAGCGTCTACGTCTATAACAATATGTTTGAAAAAAACAAAGAAAACCAAAGCGGACGAAACGTTTTCCCGTCGATACTCAGGAGTCAGGACCCCGCGAGGCCACAACTCCTTCCTCGTCTGACTCGCGATAGGGTTTCGCCCATATGAGCGCCGCCTCCCGCGCAAGCCAGCCCTCGCCGGTTCCATTCCATGGCGTAGGGAAAATTCGCAGCCACCTCCTACCAAGATCGAAAGGAAAGGAGCTCGAACTCACCGGCTGGGCACGATCTTCTGAGGCCAACCGCGGGCGCCGCCTCCTCCGGACGACCGATGGCACAGCCTCCTCTAGATGACAACTGCGGCTGCCTCCTTCGGCTGCCCTGCGTTGTTGTATGGTGATGTACGTTCTTGCCTTGGCACGATAAGTGGTTGTAGGGTGTTGTTTTTGGGTTTTGTGTGCTCAGTCAAGTCCTACATCGTTAGATTTACTTCGTGATTAATGCTAGTTATCAGTTGAAACTAAGATTTGATGATATCATCTGACTGAGAACGAAGTTAGTTCTTAGTACCACACATGTTGTTCTTGCCTTGTTTCGGACTTTCGAGGGCGGTGGAGATGGCTCGCCATTGCATCGTGGAAGTGGTCTGGGGATGTTGTTTGTACGTGGAGTTGCCAGCTTCGTCGATCTTGAGACTTTTTGATAGCTCGGCGCCCGCACTACAGTGCTACATCTCCCAATTCTCACCGTGGCGTTCACGCGCTGGACTTGCATCACTACAGCATGGGTAGTAGCACCCAAGCTCTGGATGAATCGACGTGCATGTTCATATGGCATGCTATGAATATAATAAACATTTTTTTATTCTAATCTAAAAAAAACGCTAGATATAATGA
>NC_061511.1:239665012-239710337 GCF_022539505.1 Lolium rigidum
GAAATTATAAGATCCCCGGAATTGATTTCGTCCGATTCGAAAATATTTCCTTACTAGGATTTACGAAACCAAAAATAGCGAGAAAACGACAAGCGGCCTTTCGGCATCTCGTCAATAGGTTAGTTCCGGAAAACGCATAAAAATGATATAAAGTGTGAACAAAACATGTTGGTATTGTCATAAAACAAGCATGGAACATCGGAAATTATAGATACGTTGGAGACGTATCGAGACGGTACACCCGCAAAGCCTCTTATGCAATACAAGTTGCATGTCGAACGAGGAACAAGTCTCATGAACGCGGTCATGTAAAGTTAGTCGAGCCGCTTCATCCCACTATGCCACAAAGATGCAAAGTACTCAAACTAAAGATAACAAGAGCATCAACGCCCACAAAACCATTGTGTTCTACTCGTGCAACCATCTATGCATAGACATGGCTCTGATACCACTGTAGGATAACATTGCATAGAAAACAAAAATTTTCCTACCGCGAACACGCAATCCAAGCCAAGATGCAATCTAGAAGACGGTAGCAACGAGGGGATTATCGAGTCTCACCCTTGAAGAGATTCCAAAGCCTACAAGATGAGGCTCTTGTTGCTGCGGTAGACGTTCACTTGCCGCTTGCAAAAGCGCGTAGAAGATCTTGATCACGGCGCCACGAACGGGCAGCACCTCCGTACTCGGTCACACGTTCGGTTGTTGATGAAGACGACGTCCACCTCCCCGTTCCAGCGGGCAACGGAAGTAGTAGCTCCTCTTGAATCCGACAACACGACGGCGTGGTGTCGGTGGTGGTGGAGAAATCCGGCGGAGCTTCGCTAAGCGTGCGGGATGTGGTGGAGGAGAGAGAGCCGCTAGGGTTTGGGAGAGGGGGGCGCCGGCCTCAAGGGGTGCGGCCACCTTGGTGGTTGTTGGGGTGGCCAGCCCCCTCCCCTTGGCCCCTCATTATGTAGGTGGAAGCCCCAAGTGTTGGACTACAAGTCTCCGAATAAGACCCGAACCCAAAACCTTCCATGTGATAGGGAACCCTACCCAAGGTGGGAATCCCACTTGGGGTGGGATTCCCCCCTTCCATGTGGGGGGTGGCCGCCCCCATAGGGGAGTCCACTTGGGACTCCTCCCCCTCTAGGGTTGGCTGGCCATGGAGGTGGAGTCCCTCCGGGACTCCGCCTTCCTTGGTGGTTTCTTCGGACTTTTCTAGAACCTTCTAGAACCTTCCATAGAACCTTCGGATCATTTTAAATCTTATAAAATGACTTCCTATATATGAATCTTATTCTCCGGACCATTCCGGGACTCCTCGTGATGTCCGGGATCTCATCCGGGACTCCGAACAAATATTCGAACTCCATTCCATATTCAAGTTCTATACATCCAACTTTAAGTGTGTCACCCTACGGTTCGCGAACTATGCGGACATGGTTGAGTACTCACTCCGACCAATAACCAATAGCGGGATCTGGAGATCCATAATGGCTCCCACATATTCAATGATGACTTTAGTGATCGAATGAACCATTCACATACGATACCAATTCCCTTTGTCACGCGATATTTTACTTGTCCGAGGTTTGATCATCGGTATCACTCTATACCTTGTTCAACCTCGTCTCACGACAAGTACTCTTTACTCGTACCGTGGTATGTGGTCTCTTATGAACTTATTCATATGCTTGCAAGACATTAGACGACATTCCACCGAGAGGGCCCGGAGTATATCTATCCGTCATCGGGATGGACAAATCCCATTGTTGATCCATATGCCTCAACTCATACTTTCCGGATACTTAATCCCACCTTTATAACCACCCATTTACGCGAGTGGCGTTTGGTGTAATCAAAGTACCTTTCCGGTATAAGTGATTTACATGATCTCATGGTCATAAGGACTAGGTAACTATGTATCGAAAGCTTATAGAAAATAACTTAATGACGTGATCTTATGCTACGCTTAATTGGGTGTGTCCATTACATCATTCATACAATGATATAACCTTGTTATTAATAACATCCAATGTTCATGATTATGAAACTAATCATCCATTAATCAACAAGCTAGTTAAGAGGCATACTAGGGACTCTTTGTTGTCTACATATCACACATGTACTAATGTTTCGGTTAATACAATTATAGCATGATATATAAACATTTATCATAAACATAAAGATATATAATAACCACTTTTATTATTGCCTCTTGGACATATCTCCTTCACGGCCGAACCACCCTTGTCAAGGCGGTCTTGACAAGCATGGTTATCTACTTCATCACCGTGCTTTATGTGCCAATGGAGGTCCTCATGAAAATTGATAGCTTAAGAAGAGCTTTCCTATGGTCGGCATGTGACAAGGTATCCGGAGGGAAATTGGTATCCGGAGGGAAATGTAAAGTCAATTGGGAGATGGTGTGTAGACCCAAAGAGAAGGGAGGTCTTGGGATCCTTAACCTCAAGAAGTTTGCCGCAGCTCTTAGGTTGAGGTGGCTATGGCATGAATGGAAGAATGAGGAAAAGCCTTGGGTTGGGCTTGGGAACCCATGCACTCCTCATGACCATGATCTCTTTGCAGCGGCCACTAAAGTAACTATTGGAGATGGAAAGAAGGCCCTCTTTTGGGAGGCGTCTTGGCTTGATGGAATGAGACCCAAAGATTTGGCTCCACTTCTCTTTGCTCGTTCAAAAAACAAGAAATGCACCAGTGCATAAAGCTTTGGGAAATGATTTTTGGGTTTCCCAAATAAATACCCATGATGGCCTCTCCTTTGATCACATTGCCCAATTCTACAAGCTTTGGGAAAGACTTGCTAATGTTCATTTGGACCCTCAAGCTCAAGACACAATATCTTGGAAGCTCACCAACGATGGTTGCTACTCGGCAAGATCGGCCTACAAAATGCAATTCTTGGCCCTCATTTCATCTCCGATGCCTTCCTTGGTTTGGAAGCCTTGGGCCCCTCCGAAGTGCAAGATCTTTGCTTGGTTGGTCCTTCAAAACCGGGTTTGGACGGCGGATAGGCTTGCAAGGAGAGGGTGGCAAAATTGTGGGGTTTGTAAGCTTTGCAACCAACACCAAGAGTCGGGAGCCCACCTTCTTTTCAAGTGTCGGTACTCAATCCGGGTGTGGTCCAACTTAAAGAATTGGCTTGGTATCGATGATCTTGACCCAACAACTTGGCATGACTTCCACTCCGTCAAAAGGTGGTGGGCGGAGGTGATCCACAAGAGAGGACAATCAAGGAAAGCTTTGGCCTCTCTCGCAATGCTTGTCTCTTGGGAAATTTGGAAAGAAAGGAATGCTCGGGTCTTCCGTAACAAGTTCGTCACCATCGCTATGCTTGTGACAAAAATCAAAGATGAGGCAAATTTGTGGCGTCTAGCCGGTGCCAAGGCTCTAAGTAATGTAATGCCGCGAGAGTAGTTGCTTGTAATATTTGGTCTTGGCTTCTAGCCGAGACGGGTTGTAAAACTTCTAAAATCTTCTCCTTAATCAATGAAAATGGCAAATCTTTTGCCTTGTTTCAAAAAAATACTCTAAGACAAACTGATGAGATCACTCACACCATGCCAAGGAGGTCCGAGTTGAAACTTTTACCCAGCCGAACTCTGAGCTTCAAGACCGGCCATCCCACGGTATGATTCTTTGCACCCCCATGGAGCTCTCACAGCGTTTTGGATTTTCGGCCGTCCGATCGAGCTGACGTGGCGCGATCTCGGCCGTCGTTCCGTCCAGGGCGCTGAGGCCCTCCCGCAGACCCACTTTTTATCCATGGGTCGGTAAAAAGCCCGCCCGGCCCGGCCACGGTCTCTCCCCATCCCCGCGCGTGACTCCGCCGCCTCGCGCTCGCCGTCTCCTCCCCTCCCGTTCCCGTGCGCGTGCGGCGGCCGCCGCCGCCATCCCCGCCGCCAGCCCCTCTTCCTCCCCCACGTCCCTCTCTGGAGCCCCCCCTTTACCGGAAGAGAGATGGACTCCTCCTCCCCCCAGTCGCACCTCATCCTGTCGCCGCCGCTGCCCCCAAGTCGATCCCAACCGCGCCTCCTCCCGTCGCCGCTGCCTGCTTTCTTCGGCGTTCGTCCGCGCGCCTCCGCATGAGATTCCTCTGGCGCTCCCGCCTCGCCGGCCGCCAATCCCTCCCGAGCACCTCCTCCCCAATCCCCTCCTGCGCCTCCTCTTCCAATCCCGTGACGATCTCCTCCCCCAATAGCTCATGCCTGCCTTCCACCCCGAGCTCCGCCTCGTGCGTCTCTCTCTCTCGGTTCAGCAGCAGGTCTGCAGCCCTGTGCGTGGTGGAGCTGCACAAGGTATCATCGCTGAGGTGCAGGCCGGTGGAGTTCTTCGCGGGAGACCCCATGTCCCTGGTTGCCCTGTCAATCCTGTCGTAGATGCCGCCGATTTCTAGCTCTTTCTGCAAGGTACGACATTACTTCTCTCGTAGGTATCCCCCTGAGCTCACCTAAATTTATTTGGTTGAGTAATATGTTATAGGGTTTGAGCAATTCTTCTGCAAAAAGGATATTTTTGTTCTACCCCGTATTTGGTAAATCAACTCCGTAGAGAGATTGGGTCCTGTATGCAGAGATTTTTGTTTGATTTCTTCAATTTGGTCACATCACTTATGCACAAACCCCTCATTCCCCATCTCTTTTTGTTTAGCCACTTGGGAAATTATGCGGTAGGAAAAGAAGGAAAATCTTGTGTTTGGAGAAGAGACATTCCATGGGAATTTGTTGGAAATTTGAGGTAGGAATGTAGGATAGCATTCATGTCCAGTGTACTACCATTCAAAACTGATCTGACCTGATCTATGGCATCTATCTGTGCAGCAACTCAGGGAGGAATAGTGTGTTGGTGGCTCCCGGAGTAAGAAGATGTTCACGGTGCGAACAACAAATTACAGAGGCTGGTCTTCTTTTCTCTCATTGGTTCCTTGCCTTTCCCTTGCATAGTTGGGTATTTCTCTTTTGTATATTGTTCAAGAGCATGATGTTTTGATTGTTTAGGTTCTGAACCTGGACCAAAAAGTACATCCCCGCTCTTAGTCTAATGGCGTAACTATGCCAGGTTTGGCAGCCAACGCTGCTGTCAACTACCATGGCGCCACTGTTGCTATCGTCACCGTCAATAATAAGTCCACCTCCTGGTCCGTCCATCCTCCCCCTTCCCCACTCTCTTCCTCTGTCTCTCTCTCTCTCTCTCTCAATTTAATCTTCGACAATGTTTTTGTTTGTGTAGATTCTGTTTAGATATGCCAGCAAGGTGTTCGACAAAAGTCGAGGCGGGATTTCACTCAATTGATATTTCTGTTGGGAAAATATGAAAAGGTTCTGGAGAACTCCGTCTACCAGTTTCTATGGGTCGTACAAGGCGGACCTTCAAGCAAATAATTTGGCGGGCCAAGCTAGCAAAGTTACTTAGGTAGGCATTAGTCAAATATACTAGGTACCTTTTGTGTCATATTGGTTCAGAACATGCATATATCTGTCAACAAAATTAAACCGTATATGGATTCAATTTGACCATCTGGCATGGAGTTGCATACTAGAAAATCATATTTTTATATCAAATATGTTTCTGAAATCTTCAATGCCATCTCCATACTTGTACTTCTCCAGAATTTGCTATTGACAATTTGAGTTTTGAAATGAAGCCGTGAAGTATAGTTTGATGGAAGTAAATTACTTGGGGTCTTACAGTGAGTGAAGCAAAGTTGGATGAGAGGAGTTGGTGTGCCATATGCGCCTCTGCCCTGGGGGCTGGGTCGCTGGCTCACTGCCTGCTCTAGGCTGCTGGTGCAGTATTGCTGAACCTCCATGTTGCTTCCCTAAACTAAGCCACAGTTGCTGCCTGCTGGGACCTGATACAACGAAGAGTCAGGGTGCCAAAGGGAATGGACGTCTGCAGTGCTGCCGGGTGGTAGGCTTACACTTAGAAATTTTTAGTTTTGCCCTGAAGCTGGCTGGGCCACGGCTCAATTTGGCCCTCAGTAGCTCCGCCGGTGCTCCCAGACAACGTCTTCAAACGGGAGCTTTACTATCGCATCCATGTTGCATCTGTACAGGTGTTTAAACCCCCAACTAATACCCTTCCCTCATTCATCTCTATCTTTTTCAATTGTGGCCCCATTGTCATCTTTGGTCTCTCTACAGGTTTTCAATAATTTAGTCTCTCTACAAGTTTTCAAGAATTTATCCGTTTGTGTTTCTGTCATATTACTTGCAATAAATTGACACTGGGACAAGATTTCGTAATTCATTTGGTTGCTTGGGCAAGCCTTATTTTCAAGGAGTGTATTTTGTCAGTTTTTACTATTTGTTTCCTATGTCTTATTGCTTTATGCATTTGAATTATTTCAGAACTTATGCTTCTCCTGTGCCAACATCATGCAATCAAGTGTTTAGTTAGCTTGGTGAATAAGTGCTTCTATTTTGTTTGTTCACTGTCTGTATGTTTTAGAATTTGTGGAGGAAGTACTAGGGAAGGTTGGAGCTCTGCTTCTTGATTGCCAAAATATGCGAGGGTCCTAATTCTTAGTTCTGATGATGTCCTGAATTTGGGTGTTCAAAAGATTAAATGATTATGTGTAGAACTTTATCTTGATCCAATATAGGAGATACCTTCCACATGCATTTTTGCCTGGGTAAATAGCGTGATATTTAAAATGTGTGTTGCCTGATGTTTACAAATGAGAAGCGTAATTAGTTTTTTTAGTTACACTAGCAATCTTTGTTGAAAGCTTGATGGTTCATTTTTGCTTCATGTATGCTAGATCTCTGTCATGTGTGGATAGAAATCATCAACAGTTGATGCCTGACTCGGAGGAATCGTTTTCATTGTCCTATTGATTAAGTCATGATTATTACTACTTTGGGTTTTTATTTTTCATCCCTGGTGAAAAATAACAAATCTTAAATATCACATGTAACTGGGCGTAGCAGTGACACTGTTGTAGCTGCTCCCTGGTACACAAATTGGTTCTTTGTTGTCCAAGGGTATTACTGTTCTGATTTTGTGTATTGGTTTTTTTTTTCCATCTGGTCTGCAAGGACGCGGGGCTCAGTGGTCAGCATGGACGTCGCCGTCATCGGTTCTCCTTGTCTTCAGACCTGAAGTTTGGCTCAGATTTCGAAACAATGTAAGGTATGTTGCTTTTCTCCTCATCTCTTGCAAAGTTATGTGCTTTTGTTCCTAGAATAATATGTAGAGAATAAATACGGAAAGTATTTACGTCAACTTTCTTTAAGAATTTGAGTTACTTTATAGGTACTGGAGAAACTTAACTTAAAATCTACAATAGATTCTTCAGGTTTCTAAGGAGAACACTTAACACACATGAACAAATTGAAAGAGGAGAGGGGTATAAGAAATGTTCATAAATGTACTGAAGGACTAAACATGTGGGGTACTTTAAAAAATCAGGATCTACAAACAGAAAGGCAGCATATAGGATTTTATTTCAAGTCTGGTATACCATGAAAGCTTGGGGGCTGGGTAATAGACTCTGTGTCTTAATGGTGTAAAACATATTTAGCCATTTCTAAATACAAAAATAGATCATTGTCTCGAGGTAAGTGTATAATCAAATATTTCTTTTGTATGATGTGTAGCTGATTGTGCAGAAGAACAGGGCTTGTGAAAACATTCAAATATTTGATGCATCATCTCATATCAACCATTTGTCGAGGGAGAAATGTTGATATAACTGTATATAATGAATAGGAATGAGACCTGTAGTAGAAGATTATGCCCCAGCAATCAACTGATCTGCCCTGTTAGTCGACTTATTATGATCTCAAATTTTGAATTTTGACCCGACACCTTCCTAAAATATCTTTGTACAACCTACTGGAGTTCATGTTTTTATTTATTGCAATGGGGAGCATAGTTCACTTATTCTCGGGCCTGATCCTTAGAACTTCTGTATTGGTAAGAACATTTCATATTATCTTCTTTTATTATTTCTGAGTTCAGATATATGCTTTTGGCAGACCAAAGCAATTCATATACAGTGGAAACTTATGAAGATAAATCATGGCAAGTATAAGCTATATATACAGAACATCCATTGGAGAACAATTTCATGCTTACGAACAGGTGGAATGTACAACACCTCAAAGTGAGCTTCTTCTCTTCTTAATTAATCCAGATCCAGGTGCAAATCGTTGATGAGTGCCCAGATTTCAATGAGTGCTCAGATTTTTGCTTATGGTAGGTACTGTCTTGCTTTTGAATATTGTTGCAGATGAAGTACTAAAATCAATGTAGCATTATCAATTAGGTATTGTTAGTATCTATAGCAGTAGCTGGTGAGAACTAAATCTACGAGAGAGAGCAAGTACTGTTTACTCTACAAAGGTCTTTTAATCAGTGAGTTATATATTTTTGATAGATATACACATGATGCACCTGTTTTTGCTTAAGATAGGTTCTCACTTGCTTTTGAATAGTTGATGCCAACCTCTTCCATTATGGAGGATTTTCTTCATGGCTATTACTACAGTTGTTAGACTCAAGCCTTTCTTGTCTTGATACCTCAAAATAATTTTTATTTCCCATTGTTAGCATATGCTCTGCCTTTGGTAGGTACTGTCTCCTAAGAAGTAGTTTTTTCGCCATGCCCTCATGTATATTTGTGTTACAAATTCAGTGCCTTTGTGTGTTTCAGAGCGTGTTTCCGCTGAAGTCAGGTGTTTGCCTTTTCTCCACCCTGTACTTTTTGTTTACCTAGATGTTTGCATGTTCTGTTTCTAAAGGATATTTTTCATGTTTTGTGTTGGTTGGGTTCTTTTCATTTTATTCCTTCCATACCACATGGTGTTCTACCTACTCTTCCTCTATTCATTTGTTGTGATTGGTTGCTTCACAGTGCCATTTGCCCTCCCATTCCTACCAATGTCCAAGGTGGTGGTGATGTTTCTGCCCTTGGAGGTGTTGCTGATCTCAAGTTACAAACCTAGATAAACTGTTGACTCTATTCATGTGTCCATAATCTCCATGAAAGTTTCCCCGCTCATTGGTTTATTTCTAGATTATTAGTTCTTCATGTGTGTATGGACAATGTTGTCAGCAATATTGCAAATAGTTCAGATGATATCCCGAATTAAGGTTCGCTTGAAATTGTCAATGTGCACCTCATCTCTGTTCTTTTATGGTTGGGGTATCTGTTCTTCTGCACATAGACGAATAGGATCTAATCAAATGTTTAATTAGAGGTATTTATTGGTGGACTAATGAAAGAGCTGATTCAAGTTGTAGCCCTGTTGAAAGGATGAAAGAATTCAGGTTGTGGCCCTGTTGAAAGGATGAAAGGATGCACAGGTTATTGCCCTGTTGAAAGGATCAAAGGATTCAGGTTGTAGCCATGTTGAAAGGATGAAAGTATTCAGGTTGTAGCCCCTATTCTCTGCTTCGTGAACTGATGAAAGACTGCCCAAGCAGCACACCATTCAAGTTGTAGCTCAATTGGCGATTTATAGATCTATAGCCAAGTTTGCATCGTGCAGGTGAATGAAGAGTTTTAGAACCCAGAGATCCTAAGAAACTACTGAAATGACATGGTTTGGTGGTGTGCTATGCCGAATTGTCCATAGGCAGCCTATATAGATGTTACTTTTTCACTTGTGTTGCTCTTGATAGAACCATCGAGCATTTGTGTGCCTTATCCAAATTTTATTATATATCGATTTCATTTTGTAAAACCTAAAGAATCGTTTCAACACCTTATTTATTTCTTTCTTGTACTAAAATGTTATACTAAAATGTTAATCTTCGTGAATTTCATGGGATCGTGCCCTAAAGTATGATACCAAGTGAAAGACGTTTATCATTTTGGAATGTGCAGAGGGTATGTATGAATTTGTATAAATTGTTGCTTGCATTCTGTAGTGGTAGTAGTGCTTTATATTGAATCATATTATTACGTCTTAGATCTAATCATCATATTATTACGCCTGGAAATTGGTTTGACTTATTTGGAATTTCAATATGAAAAACAGGAAACTGTGTGCAAACCCTAAAAAATGTATTATCATACTGGCAGCTATGTTTATCACTGTTATACGAAATAAATATTGGCATGAGCTCCACGGGATCGTGCGCCAAGGCGCACATCAAAATCTAGTTCACCCAATAGCTTAGTGAGAATGGGCAACATAGCTACCATGACGCAAATTGCGATAGCCAACCAGTGGAGACGTGGAGCCAGCACCGTGTATAAACCAGTTGTAAAAGCCGTAGTTGTTGCCACATATGCAAACCACATTAGCTTCTTAGTGAAGGTTCTGTAGTAAAGTAAGAAATCATAATCCTCCCACCTTGCTATGATGCATATGAAGGCCACAGCAAAAGCAGAACACATCGCTAAGACATCAGAAATCAGGAATGCCTGAAATGTGAATTTCTTAGACATGATGGGGAGTCCCTCGCTTCCAGGATCGTTGCTGTACCCTCCAGGCAGGGTGAATGCAGCGGCAAAGGTGATCGTCGCAATGAGAATCGCCACTAAAAGAAGTGTTGCTTGTGTAGGTTTGAGTTAGTGACTTTGCATCCTTCCTTGATGTGTTAGTCATCTGTTGTTTGGCTTGCATATGAAGATTATGAAGAGCTGAAGCACCTTGTGGATAAGCTTTTGACATAAGCATGACCACTTCATTCTGCATGAATCCAAAGGAATATAGCACAATGAAGCTCGCAGTATGAAAAATACAGTTGAGATGTTGTACTGTTTAAATATAGTAGTGTTGGTCATAGTTTTTATTTAATAAAAAAAGTGCAGCGAAAAACTAGAGCTTTTTTTTCTTACTCAGTGCCTAACTGTAGCAAAGCAGATATTTAACTTCGCCTAAGAAATATGCATACCAATGAACGGTTTTTTAATTATGTGAAGTGGTATATAAATAATACGGACAGGAGATTCAATTTGAGAAATAATTAGTAGGCATGAAATTCGTGTGACTCAAATCATAAAAGTAGTTGTTACTGCTTGTTTGCGTAAGCTAATAGCAGCCAACTATTCTGTTGCATTGACTAAAAGAAATTATGTATGCTGCATCATAGACGATTCTATGATTAGTTTGCTCTCGTAGTAGAGGGGAGAGTTAAATATTTTGCCTTATTGTAAGACCGTTTATGCATGATCGATGCTATCTGTAGCATGAGTACGTACCCAGTTTAATGTCTTGGCATTCTCTATGAAACCCCACAGTTGCCAAGCTGCTGGAGAACCCAACTTGTCCAGTACTGTTACATCTATATTCTCATGAGACAGTAAACCAACAACTATTCTAGGATTGCAATTCTGGACTGCATTATGAAGAGCGGTTGCTCCATTGTTGTTTTGCATGTTAACAACTTTGCGAAGTAGTGGTGTCTTCAGGACAAACTCAACGAACTCTTCCTGATCATTCTGAACAGCTTGATGGAGCAATGTGTCACCATCTTCTTTGTTATAAGGAGGAGCATCGGGGCAGTGTTTGAGAAGCTCTTGAGCAGCAGCAACTTGACCTCGAAATGCAGCGGCATTGAGGAGAGGAATACCCTGATTGTCTATTTCATACCCTAGAGTTGAATCATGTTCCAGCATTACTCGTAACATGTCAATCTTGCCATAAAGTACAACATGTCTTAGTGGAGTACAAGATCCTGTTGTAGCTTCTCTGGCCATTTCAGGACGCTTCTCCATAATTATTTTAGCAATTTCTGAAAACAAATCACTGTTAGCAGCGTGAAATGGTATTGTAACAATTCAAATGTAAATATAATTTGCACTCTATATGTTACATATATCTCGCACCTTTATTGCCATTGTTAACGGCAGCATGTAGACTATTCCATCCATGTTGTCCTCCGGAATAAGCACATAAAGGGTTTTGCATTAGTTTCTCGCAAACATTTGTAAAATCTCTCATCAGTGCAAAGAACATGGGTGACTCGTTGTACTTGCTCACAACTTCAGACAGTGCAGGCTCTGCAGTTATCAACTCCAGTGCAAGGTCCTTGTGGCCGTTGCGAATAGCATGGTGTAGTGCACTAAATCCATGCCTGTCTTGTTGCAAGATTGCATGCCTGAACTCTGACTGACAGCAGCGTCCGAGTAAAAGGGAAGCCAAAGGCAGGTGATGACTTCTCACCGCTGCGATAAGTGGCGTCTCCTCGTCGAAGTTTACAGCGGCGAGAAGAGACTCTTCAAGGTCCAACACATCATTGCAGAATCCGTGGTGACCATGGATGGAGGATATGTGGAGGCAGGTGTTCCCCTCCGGAGTTTCCCCAAAAAGAATGCTTCTGTCCGGTGCAGCCATGGCATACATTGACATTGTATCACCGGTTGTAGCTGCTTTAAAGAGCCTTTTGTCCATCACAGGCATCTCATCTCCACCTGATGAACTAGATGCAAATCTACTGGCGTCCATCTATCTTTTGAGTTAATTTACTGCAACAAGTAACCTCATTCTTAGGGAAAGGTTCATGTGCTATGTGATGCTATCGTTTTGTCATAACACTACTGGAAATTAATGTTGAGAAAAATCTCGCTTGAAGAGATTGATACAAAACATATTCTGTAGAATTTTGACAAAATTAACACAAAATATATTTTTTCATAAAAATCAAATACAGATGCAATCAATTTATTAAGAAAGAAAGGACAAGTTTTGTTGTGGCTCCTGAGCACTAAATATTGGCGAATTCAAGTTCTCCTGTTACTCAAAATCAATATCAAGTTCTACTCTTACTGATCTTTTAAAAAGAGTGCTACTTTTACTGTCGGAAGCAAGATTTGTCTTTTTTTGTTGCTTCCTGTGTGAATTGAAGTTGTGTGGCACGACAGAGTATCATGTTTGAATGTTGACTAACTCGGTTGAAAATCTTATTTTACATTAGAAACTGTCATGGTAAGCGTATGTGTAAGGAGTGAAATTTTACAAAAATCCTACAATCCAAGAAAAAGGATCTGATCAACTAATACCTAGAGGATATTCAGAATACCTGGTTCTACAAATGCGCAGTCCAATGGCTCATAAGATGGCAAGATATCGGTCCTTCTTCTTCAAAGTGGCCCTTAATTAGCAGAAAATCCGATGTACTAACTGTGTCAAGAGACAATTAATTGTAGTGGAAACCCTTATAGGGAGCATGTAGCATAGAGCGACAAGAGAGCGTTCCTTGCTGGACTGTCCCTTAGCGCTCCTTTGATTTGGAAGAAATGCAAAAGAAAATTAGAGAGCTAGCAAATTTTCGAGTTCATTCCTTTGCTTCACAGGAATGCAGTAAGGGAAAAACAGAGGAATTTTTCCTTCAGATCTCAATTTCAAGACAAGACGTACACAAAAAGAAGATGAACTCAGACCTCATTCTTTGGTTCATATGCACAAGAAACGAGCATTGAAGAAACGTATATATTCGAATGACAAGGGGGTCCTTGCTTGCTTCATATGTGGGACACGGTAAAGGTTGCATCTGTGTATTGGCAAGGTATCCTGCAAAACTTTATACTTTGGACCAGGTTTGGGACCCTGAGAACTATCCTACACCGGTGCAATGATCCTCCAAGCCGGCTTGCAACAACCTTGACCCAGGCAGCTCCAGGCAGAGGTACTAGACGCCCGTCCGATCTGCTTGTCTCTATGGACGGTTGGGCAGAGGGAGAGTGGAGGACTGGAGGTTGACAGGGAGCTGATCAGAGTGAACGTTGAGGAAAATGATTCTTGCAAGCGGGGTCCACATGTCAGTGAAAACATTTTCCTTACTTTTATTAATGTCACTTTCTAAGATTACTGTTGTATGTTAAGAAAAAAATATTACTGTTGGTAGCAACGCTATGCTACGCTCGCAGAACACGCCTGAACGCGCCACAAAAATGAAGTTCCCCGCAAAAATGAAGCTGATGCACACGTGGGATAAAAAGAAAATTACGCCGTTGCCGGGGATCGAACCCGGGTCACCCGCGTGACAGGCGGGAATACTTACCACTATACTACAACGACTTTGATGCTACGTTTTCCGCTATGAGTATTGTCTTTTCTTAACGTGAGTGCATTTCGGTTGTTCAAAGCCAGCTGCAACAGGCAGCAGGACGAGCATCCATCATCTGTGTCCCGTGCACGATATGCGAGTACGCGACAGAGCTCCTGATCATGCGCACCTCACAGTTCACGCGGCCGGCCTAGAAGTCTTCGTCCTGGTTGGGCTTGGGCGAGCGACCGGGAGAGCGACCGGCGCGGGCGGATGAAGGACAGCGAGGCCAGCGTCTTGTGGTGCTTGTACCTGCGCATGGCGAGCTGCACGGCGACCGCGGCCCAGGTGCGACACCCGGGCGAGTAGTACCGCGCGCTCCGCCGCACCTTGTCGTTGGTGAATGTGTACCGGAAGTGCTGCGTCAAGTACTTCACGTCCGCCGTCTCCAGCCCGAACACCTCCGTGCTCCCCATCGCCACCAGCGTCGACGACGACGTCGGCAGATGCTCCGCGAACGGGCGCCGCAGCCCGCAGGCACCACGACAGCAGCTCGTCGCCCGTGAAGTTGCCGGGCCCCAGCGTGCAGCAGCTCGTCGCCTGTTCCGCAGCTCCGGGCTGCACTGCAGATACCCACGCACGGTGAACAACATCCTCTGCACAGGATCCCCTTCCCTCGCGATCTGATTATTCAGAAAACAACAACTCCAGTCAGTCACTGATCGAGCTCACTCTGCCTGCTACTGCTGTCTGAATTCATGCGAGAACTTACTGTCTCGCCCTTGGGGTAGATGAGGGCCTTGACCCTGTCGCACATGTTCTCCAGGACGAGGTCGTCCATGTACAGGAAGAGGGGCACCTGCCGGACGAGGTCCAGGCAGAGGTGGTACTTGTCTACTTGATGTCGCGCCGGAGCGCCTCCGGGAGGTCGCGAACGATCTGGGACTCGTCCACGCCACGGGTGGCCGTCCACCGCTGCCGCTCGAACTGCCGCACGCGCTGCCGAAACCCAGCGGCAGGTTCTTGCGCTTCATCCACCACTCCAGGCTCCGCAGCCGCGTCTGCATCGCGTGCTTCTTGGACGTCGTCGCGTTCAGGAACACCTTGATGTTCCCGATGAGCATGGTGACCAGGATCAGTCCGCCGTGATGGTCAGGATGTTGAACACGATCTCCACTCACTCCGTCGTGCTCTCCAGGTTCCCGAATGTGCTGCAGACACAATTTCATCACGTCGAGAAACGAAACAGTTCATGACAATGTGCAGCACACACTAATTTACCAACACACCTTTTTTTTCGAAATGGGAGTATCCCGGCCTCTGCATCGGTTGATGCACACAACCTTTTTATTAAAATACGAATATTGGAGAGTTACAACTTACAAATCATGGATCAACGAGGGTTGATACAAAAATCAACCATCTAAATATAAGAAACATGCTAAGCAATCTAAACATCTTCCTATCTCTTAATAGGCCGCCAAGTAGTCTGGTATAAAATATCCTGGGTAACCATTTGAAGACGGTTGCATCAGAAATCATGCACTTCCGCTGGTCCTCTGAAAGCAAGAAGCGCCAAAGCTGGATCCAATGTATCATAGTGTGAATAACCTGCAGAAAATTAGTAGAATCTTTTTTGTTAAAAACAATATCATTCCTGCAATTCCATGCAATTCCATATCGACCAATATAAATCCGAAACACCAATGTGAATCCTAGCTTTATCTGTTTTGTCCGTTCCATTAAGCCAATTTCCAAACATATTTGTGATATTGGATGGAGGAGAAATATTATATGTAGCAAAAATTACTCGCCAAACAAGTCTAGCAAAAGTGCATGTAATAAACAAATGTTCAACTGATTCCTCGGCGTCACAGAAACAACATTTTGTATTTTTATTACAATTCCGCTTTGCTAGCTTATCACGAGTCAAAAGAACTTTTTTACTAAGAAACCACACGAAGATTTTAATTTTTCTTGGAATTTTTAATTTCCAAAGATATTTGTGTGGGTATCTTGTATGACCATTTAAAATATCAGCATACATAGATTTGACGGTAAAAATACCTGACGATGTTAGACCCCAAACAAACTTATCTTGATCTTCATTTAAATTTATCTCCATTAATCGTTGACATAAATATTAGTGATGTGGTGATGCTTTAGTGAGTGGCGTTTACTCAAAAGGTTTCAACTGCTGATGTAGGTGCTGATAGGAGCGCGAGCAACGCGTGAAATATTATTTTACATGGATGACATGTGAATTTATTAGTATTGGATGCACTTGGATCTCATATCACCACATGTTGGTGGCATGCAAATTTATTGAGAGAAGGCAACAATGATGAAACACGAGGCTTTTACTCAATGGTTGTCAATGCACTATGCTACAGCGCTTTGACCGCTTTCCCCATGTGGCTGCGCTAACACTACATATGTTGCAGCTTGTGCAGGTGTTTTGCAGATAGTGTAGCTAATTAGAGTTTGAGATGGACTATTACATTTGCATGAGACCGAATCTATATGACTGATCGGACGATAGGAAAGGGGTGGACATTTCCACCGGGTGGCAACAACATATTTTCCATATTTATATCAAACTTTTGTACTATTACCTATTTTAGTATATTTTTCTAGTCTATTTAGTGGGATCTACAAGTCCTAACAAAAAGGATACAATGTATCGTTCACTTTCAAATTAATCACATGAATTTGGTTGCATTTAATGAGCTCAAGTTCCCAAAAGAAGGAAACTTCACTAAACACACTTAGAAATTTACTACGACACTAATACTGACATAGTGTTTTGCATTCGTTTTATCATTGGAGATAGAAGTACAACATTAGGAAATTATTTCAGCCGCACAAGTATTTACTGAAATTTTAAAACGATGCTATCAATACTTCTTGTTCAATCGAAAACCTTTCAGAGCTAAGGAAAATAATAATAGGATATCACATTTGGAGTGTTATTTGTTACGACGTATTTCTTTCTATATGTGTTTTTATTCATGTTTGTATTGATACCTTGATAAAAGATCTTGATGTACTTGTCTAACAAATATCTTTTGATAGATATTTGTAAAGTCAATTCTTGTCTAGGATATGTTAAAGAAACATATATGACAGAGTATGTGAAGTACAACAGTGTCCTTAGATCTCTGAAATTGCTAATATTTTTGTTTTCTTATAGAGCGATGTGATCTTTTTGTATAATTTGGGTTCAATAGTTCTGACAATGATATCAACCCACGGTTTGTTGGACACTTGGTACAAATTTTAATCTTTTTTAATGCAAACACGATTACTCAGAACACACAACCTAGATTGATTTGCTGCAGCTGACCGGTATGCATTGGACAACTTGAATCTTGCCTTCGCTGAGATGTTATGGGAGACTGTCTTGGTCGATATGGTGATTTAGCTTGCATTGTGATATACGAGCAGGTGCATTGACCTTGCAATGGCGAGGGTAGGGGTCCCACTTTGGACGTGGAAACGGACGTTGCCTCGACAACAAGGAGCATTTGCCCTAAACCCTAGACGACATCATGATCTCATCAGCGGTGATCTTCAGCATCTGTACTCGCCATGTACGTGCTTCACCGACGATCAATGTAGTTTCCGTTATCTTGGCCTTGAAGCGTCCTGAAGCGAAGTGTCCTGTTTCATTTTCTTTTGTTTTCATATTGCTCATTTGCTTTGCAGAATTGGGGCTACGTAGAATCCTTCCCAGAGGGGCAAATGGGGAGGCGGCTGACATTGCTGTCCGGGTGTAGCTTTGGGACCCCAATGAAGCCTTCATGGATGTCTACCGCTAGGTTTACGCGCCAAGGGTTCACGCTAGGCGTCATGCTCAACTGGGACACGGTCTCAGGGAAAGGCTTCCTGCCATCTTCGTGCAGGTGGAGAGCTAGGACCTCCTTGCCCTGACCGTGCCACCGTTATGGAGCAGCCCCTCATCAAGAAGTACAAGTTGAAGAACAATGGGCCGTTGGTGAAGGTGGCGCTGTACATGGGCGACTACTGTGAGTATAAGGTGCAGCTCTAGTTCAAGGCTGAGCGAGTCGACTTCATCAATGGCTGGAGCGAGTTCGGTAGTAAGGCTCAACTTAAAGCCGACGACACACTTGTGTTCACCCCCTTGGACGACGTCTTCCAGGTCCAGTTGTACAGGAAGGCGACCTCCATGGAGAGCCTCTGGAGCTGCAAGAAGCATCATCGGGGCCCTTGGGTGGATCCACATCCATAATGTTGAAGACGACGCTATCCTTGTTAACATTTCTTTTGGGCATGGGTAGTCTGCCCTTGGCCTCTTAACATTTCTTTTGGGCCTGGGTAATCTTCCCTTGGCCTCTTAACATTTCTTTTGGGCCTAGGCAGGGGCGGCGCGTCTTGGAAGTTCTCAACGGATTTCCTATACACCGACCAGATCGGCGCGTACGGCGCGCCGCACACCCCCGCGCGCGGTACCGGCCGGCCCAGTTCGGGTGTTGGGCCAGTTGGCCGTTTTCTTTGTTGAGTTTTTTTTTCTGTTCTATTTTTTTCATTTCTGTTTCTTTTTCTTTTTTCTGTTTTTTCTTATAGGATTTAAAAATGTTAAAATTCAAACAAATGAAAAAAATATAATTTGAAATTTATCAATTTAAAAATTGTTTGAATTGAAAATTGTTCAAATCCGAAATTGTTCAAATTTGAAAATTGTTCAAATCTGAAAATTGTTCAAATTTGAAAATTGTTCAAATCTGAAAATTGTTCATATCTAAAAACTGTTAAATTTTAAAATTGTTCAAATCGAAAAAATGTTCAAATTTGAAATTTGATTTGTTCAATAAAAATATTCAGCTTAAAAAACTATCCAAATTACTTTTTTTGAATTATTCAGATTTTGAAAATCCGTTCAAATTTTAAAACTGTTCAGATCTAAAAATTATTTAAGTTTTAAAACTGTTCATATTTCGAAAAATCTCGAAATTTATTTTTCTAAAAAATGTTAGATTATGAAAAAGAAAATATTAGTAACAAAAAAGACACAGAAAAAAAAGAAAAAATTCGTACATGAGGCTAATGGGCCGAAGCCCAGCTTACCCGACCTAGTCGCTGGGGTGTGCGGCGCCCCCGCACGAGCCGACCAGGTCGGCGTATAGCAGTCCCCGGTTCTCAATGCAAAACACTAACTCTAGCTTAAATAGCCCAGATATTTGACACTTATTAGCCTAGTTTGGCCCATGCTACAAAGTAACGGGCTGCCTTATAGGAAGATTTGGCCCATGCTTTGTTTACTCTCACGCTCCGTCACTGAGCCTAGGTAGTCTGCCCTAGGTTTAAGTAGGTTTTTTTACTACTCTAACGCTACAAATTAAATGCTAAGTAGCATGTTCAATGTGTATATCATGTGTAGTATGCGTATGATCATATATGAGCTTTTAGGGCATCTCCAACGCGGCGACCCATGTCGCGCTCGCGCGTCCGGATGGGTTGAGCCGGACAAAAACCCGGCCCAGCGCGCGGACCCATCCCTAAAACGGATGACCGCGGTGTCCGGGACGATCCAAACTGGCCCAAATCTGGGACGAGATTGCGTGGCCGCGGATGCCGATGGCTGGCCGCTCGCGTCCGCCCCTGGCCCGCGTGTCATAGGCAGAAATAATTTTTCTTCATTAAAAAGGTACCCATTACATTTTTTAAAATCTACTTCTCCTATCCTAATACGTCCGGGGCCGACGGCCTCGCCGGCGACTTCTCGCCGACGTGCCGTCGGGGCCGTGGATTTCACTCGACGCGGGCGACCTGTACGCGTGAGGATTCCACTCCAGCTTACAAGCTGGGTGGCGCGGCGGAGGCCTTCATCCCCCTCCTTTCCGTCCTCGCGCGCCGGCGCGCGCCGCGCTCCGCCTCCGCGCGGCGGCACCATCCGCTTCCCCGCATAGCTCCGGCCTCCGCAGGCGGCGCGTTCCACGGCGGTCCGGGCCTCGTGGTTCTCGTTCCGCCAGGCGCATGCGCTCTTGCTCGGCCGCGCTCCGCCGACGCAGCCGGCCTCCGGGCGCGCCGCTCGGGCGAGGGCAGCTGGATGAGGTGGCGGGCTGCTCTCATAGCGAGGAGCTGGTTCTTCTGGCCGAGGAGGTCGCCTCTCGGTGGCGGCCGGCCCGGTAGGTGGCCTCGTGGTCCTTCGTCACGCGCATAAGGTCGGCGAGACGCTCCTCGATGGCGGCGTTGATGTTCGCTAGCGCGAGGTCCTCCGCGGCGGCCCCCTCCTCCGCGGCGTAGTGCCACCCGTCCGGACGCCGCCGAATGCCGAGCGCGGCGCGAGTTGGCATGGTGGGAGTGGCACGCAGCCTGCTTTGCCGCCCACTGTCGCTTTCCCCAATCCAGATTCCAGATTTCCACTCACCAGTTCAGGCCCATCTACCACCTCTGGTGCAACCTCGCAGGGTCACATGCGCCATACCCAATCTGTCGCCCCCTTCCCCTCCGGAACACTCGCTATCCTTCCTCCACACTTTCCACGGGGACCCAAAACCCCCGCCGAGGCACAAACCCCCTTCCCAATCTCCGCCGCCGCCCGCCCCTCCGCGCCGGCTTCCCCCTCTCAGCCTCTCAGGTACGTACTCTCTCCTCTCCTCTCCACCTCACCGCCCCCTACCCCTTGCAGATCCGCTCGCAGCCCAACCCAGTCAAGCAACAAGATATCCAAGAATCTTCCCCTCCCACTTCCTTTGCGCTCATGGGTAGCAGCATTTTCCGTCGAATTGGCTAGTGCCGGCTCGTTGAGATGGGGAAGGACTGGATCGTCCAAGGACGGCTGAGCACAGCCACGGGGCCATCCTTTTGTTGGGTGGCTGTGCTTTACGTGCAGATGCAGTTTCAGCTCTAGCTTTATTGCCACTATTGGGATCTGACGGCGCCCACCCACCCAATCACCCTAGTAAGAGCATCTCCAACAGGCGCGCTATATCGCGGCGCGCTAAAACTAAGAATCCGCGCGCGGTAAACAGATAGCGCGCGCTGTGCCGTTTTTTCCTCCGCCGGACGCGCTAATATGCAGCGCGTGCGCGCGCAGGAAAAATGGTCCTCCGGCAGGCGCGGCAAAATACAGCGCGCGCGGGCGCGGAAAACAGATTTGTAGACTATTTTGCATTCACAAAGATCAAATAAACACACATAATTGCATTCACAATTCATGAAACAAATGACACAAAGTGCAACAACATCACATAGTTCAACAAGGACACACAAAATGACGTAGTTCAACAATGACACACGACATATGGTTCAAATGGACAAAGTGGAACACATAATGCATATCACAAATGCATATCACACTTCCGCATTTTCCAAGTCAACACCTTCTTCTTCCTCCTCGTCATCTTGGGTTGAAGGAGGAATAGTAGCATTCATGGAAGACACGAAGCCTCCCGGTGGTGCTCCCATACTCCCATACACACCACTCACGGAGCCTCCCATGGTCCCTCCAAACACTCCTCCATAGCTTGGTCCTCCCATGCCGGCCATGCCTCCATAGCCTCCCATGCCGGCCATGCCTCCCATGGTGGGCATGGGCATGCTTCCCATGCCGGCCATGCCTCCCATGGTGGGCATGGGCATGCTTCCCATGCCGGCCATGCCTCCCATGCCTCCTCCAAACGTCGGCATGCCTCCTCCAAACATGCCTCCTCCAAACATGCCGGTAGTGGAAGTGTTCATGTTGGCTACCAACAATCTCTTTTTGGCCAACACTTCATCGGCTAGGTATGCATGTAAACCACAATTCGACAAAAAAGTAGTGTTTTTTACCTCTCGGGCATTTCACCATCCACCATATGTGCGCCCGCGCGGTTGCCGGACGGAGGCGTCGGCTGGGTCGGCGGAGGAGGAGGAGGAGGAGGCGCCCGGTTCGGCGCCGGAGGAGGAGGCCGTCGGCGGGGACGGGCGCCTTCGCTTTCTTCGGTGGCGCGACGGCGGCGGGGCCGAGGTGCGGCCGTTTGGTCGACGGCGCCTTCCCCCTCCTCGGCGCGGGCCGCGCGTTGCCGGCGCCCTGCGCGGCCATCCGCGCCGCGGCAGCGCCGCGTGCGGTGCCCCGCGCGGCGGGACGAAGAGCCGCCCGCGCGCGGCCCGTTGGGTTCCCGGCGTCGGCGCCGCCGCTAGGGTTTGGCGGTGGCGCGGCGGAAGTGGCGGCGGCGGAGGGTGTGACGAGTAGGGAGGGGTTGGCGGGTTGCCGGAGGGTCGTCCATCGTCGGGATCGCCGGCGGCGCGCGGAGACGACGGATTGGGCTCGGGCGCAGCGACGCGGAGGCGGAAGTTTCAGCGCGGCGGATTTTTCGCGCTTGGACGAGCGATGCCGCGCGCCGTAGCCGACGCGCCAGATATGCCGCTCCGGATTGTGCAAAACGCCGCGCGCCCTAAATTTTTTACAGCGCCGCGCCGTTTACCGCGCCTGCTGGAGCGCCACTTTCCCTCCCGCGCGCGCTATATCGGACGTTTTTATGCCGCGCGGCCTATATAGCGCGCCTGTTGGAGATGCTCTAAGTGCACGCAACAACTAGCATTCGTAAGGGGGGGGGGGGGAGCTCCAGCGGCCGTCAGTCAGGCTCTCTCTGATGCTACTCCGTGCTGTGCTGGGCAGATATTGCAAGGGGATTTTCTATGTAGTAGGTGCTAGGAGCCAGTCCAGCAGACCAGCACTGCTTCAGCCTTTGCTTGTTGGGTGTTACGTTGTCACCAATTTACCCTTTCAAGCCAGTTAAGCCTGTAAGCTGTATGAGGATTGGACCATTCAGGATTTATTTACTTACATAGTTTAAGGGATTTTATTTATAATTTTCCATTATGAGCAGAAACGCGGCTTACATGGATGCAAACGTGCATTTCAGTTTCTCTGTTAGCTCCTTGTCTTGTAGTTGTACACACTGGCATATGTTTACGCTTGTGGTGCTATCACTCTGATTTTGTTTATATGTCAGTTTATCTGCTCAGAGTTACTGCTGGTTGAAGCCAACCTTGTATGCCAACTTTGTCTTCGATTAAGTCTTTAGGAGCATTGCAGACTGACATATCTTCCACCATTAGTGCATAGAGCATGCATCAGGCCGGCTTTTAGTACCTCATGCCTATGTTTTGATCTCGACTAACTCTGTTCATATCTCATTTCCCCCCATCGCAGGTGAAGTCAGGATGGCTTCTCTGGCGCCGGGGATGTGAGTTTCAGAAAGGGATGAGCGTTCGCGTTCGCATCTAACTACTACACGATGAACGGTTCAACTGGTTCCAACGGGAATCATGTGAACGGGAAGCAAGCAGCGCCAAGTGTGGATCCGCCCGCTCCTTCAGTTTTCAACAATGGACCGAGACACCGCCTGCTGACTACGCTGAGGCGCTGCCGTGGCGTGTTATGCCTGGTGATCATGCCGGTGACCGCGTTTATGATGATGGTTTACCTAGCCCCTTTCACCACCTTCGTTGTGCGGCTGTTCAGCGTGCACTACAGCAGGAAGTGGACGTGCTTTCTGTTCGGGATGTGGTTGGCCATGTTTCCATTCTTGTTTGAGAAGATTAACGGGACCAGGTTTGTTTTCTCTGGCGAAACAGTGCCGCCAAAGGAGTGTGTCTTGCTGTTTGCTAACCACAGAACTGAGGTCGACTGGATGTACTTGTGGGATCTTGCGCTGAGAAAAGGACGTTTGCAGTCTATCAAGTACATCTTGAAGAAAAGCTTGATGAAGTTACCGATTTTCAACTGGGCATTCCACATTATTGAGTTCATTCCAGTTGAGCGGAATTGGGAGATTGATGAACCACTAATCAGAAGAAGACTTACTGGATTGAAGAACCCCAAGGATCCCCTTTGGCTTGCAGTTTTTCCTGAAGGCACTGATTATACGTAAGATATATCCCCATACAGTTTGTTACTAATTGTTTGTATAATCTAGTTGCTATATTTGGGCTGCATTCCAGACTACTGAAAGTATATATATTTCCATACAGTTTGTTACTAAATGTTTGGGCAATACAACTGCATTATTTGGGCATACATTCCGGTCTACTCTATGTATTTATATTCACGTTTCAAAATTCCATCATTCAAACTTTTGGGTAGCACAAATGATCCAGGATCCATACTTCACATATTCTAAAACGAATTTCCATATTGAACATACCCATTAATTGTTCTTTTTCATGTACAATAGCATTCTGCATCTGATTTTTTTATTCTGTTCCTTTTTCTTGATGTGGATGCTGATTGCTAACCTTTCAGTGAGAAGAAATGTATCAGAAGTCAAGAGTATGCGGCAGAACACGGTTTACCTATTCTGAAAAATGTCCTCCTTCCCAAGATAAAGGGTTTCAATTGCTGCCTGCAAGAGCTGAGGAGTAACTTAGATGCTGGTAACCATCTGTTCCTAGTTCATATTCCCTTTTGTAGTTTATCACTTCACTTCTTGATCGTATGTGACAACCATTTTCTGAATTTTAGTATTTGTTCATTTATGAGGCAGTAACATATTATACTGGACTCCTTTGGTCTGTTCAAATTATTATTAGTTAGATGGACCTGTCTCCTTTACCAGAAATCTCTGTTAGTATTAATTCTGAAATAACACCCCAAGTATGTTTGTCGCTCTGAGTAGCTAGGGAAGTTGACTATAGTAGATGAAGCTGAAACCACATATATGCAGTTGAGGTGGATCTCAAACATAAACCTGATGAATTCTGGGCAATGTGGCTTGCTTGAAAAACTTCCATTTTGTTGACAATGACTATGCACTATTTTTACTGTGCTATTTTAGTTGCATGACAGCTCTGTGATTAATGCAGTTTACGACATTACGATCGCATATAAGCATCGGCTGCCAACTTTTATGGACAACGTATACGGCGTCGATCCATCCGAAGTCCACATCCACACCGAAATCCTCCAAGTCTCCGACATACCCATAGCAGAGGACGAAGTCTCCGACTGGCTAACGGAGAGGTTCAGGCTGAAGGACGAGAAGCTGTCTGACTTTCTGGCAACAGGTCACTTCCCCAACGAAGGGACCGAGGAAGAGCTGTCCACACTCAAGTGCATCGCGAATTTTGTAGCAGTGATCAGCACAACAGGCCTCCTCATCTACCTGACCCTGTTCTCGTCAGTGTGGTTCAGGATCTTCGTGGTGTGCAGCGCTTCGTTCCTAACGTTCGCCACATTATACTGCGTGCATGTACCCCAGCTCGTATGTGTCCCAGAGGCCGACTCTCATGCCAAGAAACTCTGAACTTGGTTGTGTAACTTGTTACTGAAGCTGTGTATCAGCATCCAGCAGAAATATGTTCTGCCGATTATATGCAGCTTGTGCCATCATCTTTTATATGCCTGTATGTTCGATTGCATCTACAGTTGGGTAGGACCCTTTTAACTTGCGTACTGAGAGAATACTAGCTGAGTGCCTTACTTATTGCGGCGTGTGTCAATACGTACTGAAATGTGCTTGTTCCACATCACAAGTTGTAATCAACAATATCGAGTATAATCACCACAGGGAGGAGAGGAATGGAGTTGGAAGTACCGGAGGAACTGAAAGACACTGAATTCGCCTGTGCTGTTTGCTGAGTACTGAAGAAGTTCAGTTGCTCAGCCATAAACGTATAGTTGTTATCAAATTCTGGAGATTGGAAAGCATCAAAGTCGTTGTAGTATAGTGGTAAGTATTCCCGCCTGTCACGCGGGTGACCCGGGTTCGATCCCCGGCAACGGCGATGAACTTTTTTGTTTTTGAAATTTTCCATTGTTTTGCGACACGCATTTTTTTGTGAACAGCGTTTCTTTCTCCTTTTGAAATGAGTCCGGCCTGAATTCAAGTCAGTTTCGCATTGGGTTTTTTTTTTTTAACAAACAGCACGCGTTTCTTTCTTCTTTTGAAGAAGCAAACCCGCCAAACCTGAATTCGAGTTGGTTTCGCATTGGACACGAGTTCGTTTCGGATTTGGGGCGCCACTGGAGTTCATAAAAAGGCGAGCAACATGGGTTAGAAGCGAACTCATTCAGACGCCACCGTGAAGAACACCAACTAGAAGCTCGATCGTACGTGCCCTAACTCGTGCCGCGGTCATTCGGGACGCGACGGTGCCGATCGATAGATCGATGGAGGAGGTGGTTTCCCTGCAGAGCCCGGACGACTCCGCCGGCGCGGCTGCCCGGCCTCAACGCTACGTTCTCGCGCTTGCGCGGCCTTCGGGTCTCGCGTACGACGGGGAAGAAGGAGATCAGGCGGCTCTAGAGGATTGGAATCAGACGCCGGATTCCGACGACGACGATGAGGCGTCGTGCGATTGCGCGCAGTGCCGGCGCGAGCGGGAACCAGAAGAGGAGAGCGGGAATGACGACGACGGCGACGGCGAGGAGTTCTACGACAGCGACGACGGCAGCTACTACTCGTACTACGAGGAGAGGGACGCCGAGGTCGACGTGCCGCTGAAGATCGAAGACGCAGCCGAATCGGCCGAGGCGAGCGGCGCCGGCGGATCGCGATCGCCGCTAGTCCGCTCGCGTGTCGTGGTCCCCGAAGGCCGGTTTCTTGGGCCGCGGTGTTTCGCCTCAGCCGGGAGCACGGCAGGGTTCATGCGCGTCGCCGTCGTAGAACCGGCCACCGGATGCAAAGAAGAAGAAGGAGGGAAGCAGATCACGGTGCTCTACCGCTACACCCACTTCTGGGCGGCGTCCGACGGCGGCGACGGCTTGGAGGTGTGCGGGAGCACGAAGCTGCACCAGCTCCGGTTCGCCGTCCCGCCCGCCGGCGACGCGGCGAGCTCGCTCCCGTGGGTCGGGTCGTCGCTGGCCCCGCTGATATACCCCGCCCACCAGAGGAAAGAGCTCCAGGCGCTTTGGTCGAGACTGATCTCGGAGGTGGCCGTGCCGCCGCGCGCCACGCGCGTACAGGTGATCGCCGACGTCGGCATCCTCCGGCGCGAGGACCGCACGGGGAGGCGCATGGAGAACGTGCGCGCCGCGCTGGTGGACATGATGGATGAGGATGAGGCGTGGCCTGGGTACCACGTCGCCATGGAGCTGCAGCTACCAGAGCCGGTCGATCTGTGCGTGGATGAAGATGATGAAGCCGCCGACGGCGAGGAGGACACGTGCTGCGAGCGTCCGGCGAAGCGAAGGAAGATCGTCACGGAGGCCGCCGGAGAGGAGTGCTCCGTCTGCTTCGAGCTGCTAGAGAGCGACCTCGCCGTGTGGCCAGGGTGCTCCCTTCCACATGTCTTCCATGGTACGTGCCTGCAGCACACACTCAAGGGGAGCGAGATGTGCCCTCTCTGCAGGCGCAAGCTGTCGGCCGTGGATGAAGAACGCGGAGCACCTGATGATAGATGACGTAGCATGATCTGTCCTACAAGTTCAGAAAATGAACCTTCCTATTGTATGCAACCTGAAGCCTGGAACATTCTTTAGATTAGTTTCTGTTTGAAAGGATAGCACTCTTTCAGATTAATGTATGCCAGAGTACTACTTGTTTTGGAGGCACCAGCTGTATAACATTGTTGAGTTCAATCAATGGAGAAATGCATGTTGTTAATATACAGTTATGCATCAACCTTTTTTTGTCACGCCACATGCGGCCTGTCAGCTTTGAGTTTCATACAAAATGAATAGTCTGGATAAACAAACGTAGTTCAGTAATCGAGGATCATGTACATCATGTTCAAAGGCTGTCAATGCCACCCGAGTTTGCAACATACACACACACACACACCATATACAACCCTGGGTGTATTTGCTTGCAGCACCAGCGATATAGAAAGGAAGCAATGTACATATTCACAATCATGTTAATGTGTTATATGCGCCGTATCTGTATCTGCAAACTGCTACAAGATGCAGTCAGGTTCTTACACCTAAGCTCCAGAACTCGCTTGAAATTAGGCTGCAATCCTAGTTCCTAGAGTGCTACAGCTTTATACTGCCTTCAGGAAAAACTGGCCGTGGAGAGTAGCAAAACTGATACGGATGAGGCTGAGTGCTGCCATTAGGAAGTATCACTCGATGTCCGTGACGTCAGCCTCGATGTCTACAATCGTTCCAGGACCAGAGGGCGCCTTTTCTGCATACATCAGGGAACAGTGTGATTATTAGTTAACTACGGTGAAGGAAAAATGTGCTCAAAACATACGAATGTCTAATTTAAATAATAGCTGAAACCAAAATCATCTCGTAATATGCAGTGGCCAACAAAAGGGTACAGCCTGTCGAATAAAGGTGTACATAATAATAGCAGTATGATACAACCTGAGTTCATTCTCTGATGATATGTGGTACACATCAGTCTTAGCAATAATGCTAAACATATGACATGTCGAAAAAAGTATTTGACATGAACATATGTCATTAGTGTCTTTTTATTTACTGGTCCACCCAACCTCATATAGATTTTTGTGTGTGTATGACATATGGTATCTGTTTAGTCCCTTACTTTAATTCACATGCATCAGATTATATTAATGCGAAAATGGAATATACAATAAAGAAAACTGTAACTTGCTAAAAAAAAAGCCAGCATTCATGGTTTGTTACCCTCTGGATATCTGGGAGCCTGCGAAGTGTAACCAACCAACATGTTGTACATTTCTATGAATGTCGTTAATGCTTGCTTTTACAAATGTATGCAAGACATGGCTACTGAGAAAATAAATCACCTAAATGGCACAAATTCAAGCAATACGAACGAGTGATATCACGTTTATACCTTTTGATCCACGATTGAATAACTCATTGAAGGCTTGTGCACTTGGAGAGGCCCTTCCAGATGAAAAGCTAGCAGATTCTCTGACAAACTTATCATCCTGAACTGTAGCATGTACAATGATGATTTAGTTCCAACAATAGTCTCATCTAGACAAGAACAGGAGAGATGCTAAACAAAGGAGTGAGAAAACCGATAAATAAATAAATGTAAAGATAAGTATGTTCCATGGGACCCTCGCTGATCCGTGAAGTGTAAACTTTTGAACATTGAACTCCGCAATAAAAAGGCTGTGTGCATCACTTGATGAAGCAGTCGGGGTTTTACTCCCCTTTTTGAAAAAAAAGTATGTTCCATGGGGACATTCAAACCATAAACAAAGTCCACAATTCTCCATTCCCAGCTGATGCCATCACCAAAACTCATGGTTCTCTTTTCAATGATAAATTTGCAATACCTATGTAGAGCTTAAGAAGGTTTCAACTATAAAACAAAGACAACCCTGTTCTCATGCGGTGATGTATCGGCAGATGTGCATGTTCTAAAAACACTCATGCTTAACTCTTTACTCGAATAAAAGAACAAGCTCAGCTCTGTAGTTATTCCCAGCACAGAACAATAGTAGGGGCTGCGCAAATGCTTAAACAGCAGCATAAGGCAACAAGGAATTACGTGCAAGTATGTTCTTAAGATTAAGCTCAAATTAATTTGGCAGCACAATTTCTAGCTGAACAGAAGGACCATGCATATCAAACAAAAGGTCTAAAACTACCAGTCTCATGAAACATCGCATAGCTAACAGCCCACCAGCTAAACTTTCCAGTAGTAGAACTAATATGGTCAGAATAAACATGCGCGGCTAGGAGGTAGTTCTTCTGAGTCCGTTATTCTGCTAGCAAACTGGATAAAGAAAACACAAATTTAGCTTACCAGAGAAAGGTTGAGTGCAATAAGGACAGAATTGTGGACCATTCTTCAAAGACGTCCTATATTAGACAATCAAATTATCAAATTTCATCTTAGTTGCAAAACTGGCAAACTTAAGATATTTTTTCTTGTGCTTACTTCAGTACCCGGAAGTTTCTTCCACAGTTGGGACACTGCAAATAACAGAAACAAGTTTGACAGTAGAATATCAGCTAGAGTATTAAAGTTACGCAAAAAATAACAAAGTCTTTGTCTGTGTTACCAGTTAGGAACAAAATCGATTAATGATAAAACTAACAGGCATTACCATCATCATCCATCTTAAATAAGTAACTACAAGTACGGTAGTCGGAGATCCACAATCATAAAGTATAAACTGGCTGAAGACTACATTTATGGGCACACTTACATCGCTCTGAAGTATATTGCGCCGTGCAAAGAATACAAGTGCACCGAGACCCACAATAGGCAGGAAAAAAGCGATAAGCTGTTGTCACAAGAGATGTGGAAAGCTTTAGTTAAGTTACAAAAGTAATGTAACACTATGGATAAAAACTTGGAAGAGAGGACAAGATCTTTATCGAAAAAAAGAGAGGACAAGATAGGATAGCCCTTTTTGCTAGTATTTAAAATCAAAACTCTCACTAGCATAAACTTATCAATGCTATTAGCAGCACACAGGAAACGGAATGAAGGTTGCTGGTTTCCACTTTACTGGATATTGTGGAAGACAAATGCTAAATCTCCTTAGAATGATTTCAACTGCTTATGTTGCAGCAACATACAGACTAGCAACCGATGGTAATGCATCTTAATTGGTCTTACGAAACAATACTATGGGAAAACAAGATGCAAACTGTCTGAGAATTGGGGGAAGCTAAGAAGCAAGTGCGCCACACTATAAAATCATATGCAAACACACGAAGCAGGTCCATTTCAAGGATTAAGCTGCATGCTTTAATAAAAGATTGCACTTTTACTGTTACTGGACCTAACATCTGTCTTCTGAACCTTATCTAGTCTCTCTATTCAGATAAGTGATATCATCTAGTCACGGCGGCAACATATTATTCATACAACTATCCATCACAAGCTACAGATCGTTTCAGAAGAAGAAGCATCGTACCCAGAGAGAGACGATGGCGTCGAGCAGCCACCGGAACTGGCCGCTCACCGCAAGGTACGCCACCAGCGCGACGAAGGCGAGGTTCCCCACGGTCCGGGCGGTTGAACCCTGCCGCCGCCGGCCGCCGCCAAAGAAGGGGCCCTTCCCGGCTCCGGCCACGGCGAGGCGCCGCCTTCCCGCCATTTTCCAGGCCAAGGTCCCGCCTCTCTCCGAGAAATCGCGCCGCAAGAACGGCTTCTCCGTGGAGAAGGTGCCATTCGGGAACCTTGGAGGTGGAGATGTTATCCTGGTCCTCGGGTGAAGGAGAGCGCAGGAACAGCAGCAGAGCGGAGAAGGGGTGAGAAGAGAGTGTTGGATTGAGGCCATGGGGGGAATGGGTGATTGGAGAAGAGTCTCCAAAAAATATCGACCTTTGGTTCTTGTAATTTTGCTTTTTTTTTTCTTTCTCCCTATGTTTGATTTTCCCACTTTGCGGTGAAACCGATGGAATTTGGAGACAGCGTGGATGAGAGCGGTCTTTTATGCTGAACATTCAATTAAACTAAACGTTTTCTTTTGGAAAACGCTTCCGATCCGGCGAGCGATCGGTCGTGGTGGCTCGCTCTCACGCAGTCCTATATGGGCCTAGTTTTTCGGCTCAAAACTGGAGTGTTGCTTTTTTTTTAAGAAATCTACCCTGTTGTTTCTGGATTGTAACAATTACATAAAAAAAATTGTTGTAAACTCACGCGACATATCTTTGTAAGATTTTTCTAAGTGATATGTTACGAAAATGTGTGTTTCTTGATATGTTATAAACACATGACTTTTTTGTTGTAATTTTTTATGATTTTTGGTGTAATTGTTTTAGTCATGGACACTTTTTTTCGTAGAGATGTTGTATATGTTCATTAGTTTTGTAACAATTACGTATAAAAGTTATAGAGAAAGCATATCAGAGTTGTTGTAATGTTTACCTGGACGTTTGCCATAAATTATTTTGTTGTAATCGCCAATAATTTTTGGTAAAAATAGCTGGTGATTTTTGTTGTAATTGGATATATATATAATGTGTTATTTTTAACCAATTTTTCACAGCCACTAACACATGTTTTTGTTGTTATAGATTTTAATTTTTATTGTAATTGATGTCAATTTTTGTTGTAAACCAACCTATAGCAAAATAATTGTTGTTTAACCACTTTTTATAAGACTATTTGTTTACATTTTTTATAAGTTTTTTGTTGTAATAGTACATATTTTTTGTAAGCGGAGTGAGAGATTTTGTTGCAATACTATGTATGAGACTCGAATCAGTCATCGAATGGCAGTTTTGTCGTAAATATTGAAAAGGTCAGACCCAAAGAAACATACCCTTTCGGGTTATCTGGGGATGTAAGGACTGCGGGTTGAGTTTACAAAAAGTAGGGGCAAATCACAAAATTCGAGTTACAGTTAATTCTGCCCGTCGGATCGCCATCAGACGGCGCGGAGCACGACCGATTTTTTCCTCCCTATCCGGCGCCCGACGCGTAGCGTTCGCCTCCTTTTGTTACTTCAAGGGTGCCTCCTGCAGGTCAAAAAAAAGGTGCCTCCTGCTAAAACTCAACTTTGAGAAAGCTTACGATCGTGTGAACTGGAATTTCTTGCTCGAGGTTCTTCGGGCGAAGGGCTTTGACGGTGGGGTGGTTCACCGCATCTCGCAGCTTGTCATGGGTGGCCAATCTCTATCAATGGAGAAGTGGATCCCTTCTTGAGAAATAAGAGAGGGTGAGACAAGGGGACCCCCTCTCACCTTTGCTTTTTAACTTCATGGCGGAGGCGCTATCGATGATCTTGTCCTCGGCAGCGACGGCAGGTCACATAGCTGGGGTGGTTCCCCATCTGATTCCGGGCGGGATTACTCATTTACAGTACGCGGATGACACCTTGATTATGATCCAGGATGATGACACACAAATTGCCAACTTGAAATTCTTGCTCATGTGCTTTGAGGACATGTCGGGTCTAAAAATCAATTACCACAAGTCTGAAGTAGTGGTCATGGGGACCTCTACTAGCCGGAAACAACTAGTGGCCGATAAACTTAACTGCAAGCTAGGAACTTTCCCTTTCATCTACTTGGGCCTCCCCATCTCTGATAGGAAGCTCACTATATAGCAATGGCTGTTCCTTGTCCGTAAGCTGGCTGGTAGGGTTGAACCTTGGTGGGGTAAGTTCATGTCCTCGGGAGGACGGCTTATCCTATCCAACACTTGTCTAGCCAGCCTGCCCCAATTTGCAATGGGATTGTTCTTACCGCAAGATGGAATCCATGCTAAATTTGACTCCCATCGGGCAAGATTTTACTGGGAAGGCACGGCCCCAAGCGGAGGTATCATCTCGTCAACTGGCCGGCAGTGTGCAGACCCAAGGAGTGAGGAGGACTCGGGCTCCTTAACTCCAAGAAAATGAATATTGCACTGATGCTGAAGTGGGTTTGGAAACTTTATCAACCGGAAAACCCCATCTGGGCACAGATCATTAGAGCAAAGTACGACTTAGCTCACGACATCTTCGCAGAATCGGGACAAGGGGGTTCTCAATTCTGGCGTAGCATCCACAAAATCAAACATCTGTTTAAGTTGGGGGCCAAGCACAATGTTCGTGATGGAAATCGCACGCAATTCTGGATGGACAAATGGACGGGCGAGACTGCTCTCAAGGACATCTTTCCTAAGCTGTTCCACATCTCCAACTCCCAGATGAGCACGGTGGCACAGGTGTGTGGACAAGGAGGTAACTTGACCTTCCGTAGATCGTTGGACCAACAGGGTGTAGAGGCTTGGCACCAGCTAAGAACCATCATTGAACAAACTAACCTTACCCAAGGTCAGGATAGGGTGTCCTGGGCCCTGGAACCATCGGGAGGCTTCTCGGTCCGGTCCATGTACTTGAAACTTGCTCAAGGAGCCTCGATTGCGCACTTTCGAGATGTTTGGTCGGCCCGTATCCCGCTCAAGAACAAGATCTTCTCATGGCAGCTAGTGCTCGACAGGCTCCCCACGTGCTTCAACATTGCGTCTCGGCAGGGGCCAGGCAATGGTTGTTGCAAGCTCTGTGGTAGGCCGGAAGATGCGGCGCATATCTTTTTCACCTGCTCTACCGCGGTGTTTGCGTGGAGTGTTACCCGTCAGCTGCTGGGATGCAGCTGGTGCCCCGCTAATTTCGCGCAACTTTTCGCTACATATCTAGTCTGTCGGGTAGATTTAGACGATGCGTTTGGTTGCTGTTCATTGCACAATCTTGGGCTCTTTGGCTTTTTAGAAACAAGATGACCATCGAATCAAAGTTCATGAAACACCCCGCTAACATTATCTTTAAAACATCGTTGTTTCTGCAGCTGTGGAAGCCCCTGGCAAAGCCTCTAGACCGGCCCTGGATCGAGAACACGATCATCGAGCTCAAGCTTCTGCACGACGCATCCGCTCCAAGAAGACATGATCAAGCCTCCTGATTCATCATTTACCATTTTGTGTCCCTGTTGTGTCATCTTTGTGTCTTGCTAAGTGCTGATGTCCGTGACTTGTCCCATCCGTTTGGCCAAGCTGTTGTGCCGCAGCATGTAATGTTAACTCGTGTGTGTCAAACCTGAGGGTTTTATTAATTTAAAGTTGGGCATTTCCATGCCTTTTATCTAAAAAAATAATTTATTTCGGTAGAAGGCAATCTCGCACCATATATTTAATATTTATGTGTGTGACTAGTTCTCAGTCAAATGATATCATCAAATTTCGGTTGCAACTCATGACTAGCACGAATCACAATGCAAATTGAATAGTGTAGAACTTGATTGGGCATGAAGTTAGTTTTGGGCTAGCAAATCTCATGTGCTACTCTCGTGAAGGTCTTACTTCCTCCAAGCCCTGCCAATCTCCATCGAAGACAATTTAGTTAATCAATTTTGAACCTAGCACTGTCTTCATTGTTTTCATATCTCCCAACACAGTAGAATTGTGGGCAAGCCGAATGTCGAATCCCGACCATGTACTTTCTCCTGAATAGCTTCCGTGCAACAAACCTTCATGATGGAAGAATCGGAGCTGATGGGTATCTGAATGGCAATCCCTAAACTCGAGAAGCAACCAAACCAAACAAAACCTGCTGGGAGTAGACACAACCCATCAAGATGTGGCTCAATGTATCTGAGTCTTGCAAACATGTAAAGCAACGTGACATTGAATCTTATAGAGCATGTCTTTGTCGCTGATCAGAAGTCCATAGTCTGAATGGTAATGCTAACCATGCAAAAATCTTGCACTGGAAACCCAACTGTTCCAAATGGCACTCGGCCCCTCCATCATCTCTGATCCCCAACACAACACTTGATACATTGAGCCAGCCGTGTAATTCCCCATCGAAGGCCATGCAAATTGGTCTGGCACCAGTTGTCTGTGAAGTCCCGCCAAAAAAAAATTTGTCTGTGAAGAAAGTGACACCATCACCAAAAACTTTAGACATTGCACCATTCCCATGGGGGACAGGTTTCCTCAGACATCAGAGATCCATCGATGTATAAGCTTAGCCTCCTAGACTATCCTCCTATTCGGACACGTTGTGTTGATCAAGTCGCAAACAAGAGGAGCAATGTCTATTATGGCCAATCCCCAGATCCATGTATCCCTCCAAAAAAAGGGTTTTAGCTTCGGCCTCAATCCTGATCGCCACCAAGATGTAGAAAACCCCTACCCCGGCCATCATGATCCACTACCATTGGTAGCCCTTGTCATGGTTTAGAAGGGTAATTGCATCGGAGTCAATCCCATTTTGGTACACAATGCTAAAGCCTGTAGGTGCAAGTTCTTTACAACAAGCCACCCAAACCCAAAGAAGCGTAGATTCTTTGTCAGGCCACTAGACATTGACACCACTCACCTTCTCCTTTCCTGCCCAGAAGAAAGATCTAGCACATTTTTTTAGATTCTCTAAAAGCCACACCAGAGCCTCTGCAATAAGCAGTCGATAGACCGGTCTCACCATGATTATTGCTTTGATCAGTACCAAATGACCAAATCTTTCCAAAAGAGCATGTTGCCTAGCTGGGAGAAAAGAAAGTACCCGGTCAATGAGTGTTGGTTGCCACTCCGTCTTGGTAAGTTGTCTAGTAGATAGTTGTAGATCCAGATTTTTGCAGGGAAAGTTGCCCATCTCACAACACAAGAATATCATCCAATATTAGACATCATCTTTAACGAAAATGACCTAGGACTTGATGTAATTGAACCAAGACGTGGCATGTCTCCAAAAATTCTGAGAATTTCCCTCACAGTGGAAATATCCTGCACACCAACCAGAACAAACATGGCAATGTCGTCTTCATACACCAAGACTCTTTGTTTCAGATAGCATCTCGGCAAATTGGCAAACAAACCCTCCTCCAAGGCTCTAATTACTAACAATTGTCTGATACGTCTCCGACGTATCGATAATTTCTTATGTTCCATGCCACATTATTGATGATATCTACATGTTTTATGCACATTATATGTCATTATTATGCGTTTTCCGGAACTAACCTATTGACGAGATGCCGAAGGGCCGGTTCTGTTTTCTCGCTGTTTTTGGTTTCGAAATCCTAGTAATGAAATATTCTCGGAATTGGACGAAATCAACGCCCGGGTTCCTATTTTGCCCGGAAGCATCCAGAACACCCGAGAGCCGCCGGAGGAGGGCCCCGTGGGCCCCGGACGACAGGTGGCGCGGCCGGGGCTCGGGCCGCGCCCCTATGGTGTCGCCGCCTCGTCGCCCCTCCGACTCCGCCTCTTCGCCTATATAAAGGTCCCGGACCTAAAACCTCGATACGAAAAAGCCACGGTACGAGAAACCTTCCGGAGCCGCCACCATCGCGAAGCCAAGATCCGGGGGACAGGAGTCTCCGTTCCGGCACGCCGCCGGGACGGGGAAGTGCCCCCGGAAGGCTTCTCCATCAACACCACCGCCATCTTCATCAACGCTGCTGTCTCCCATGAGGAGGGAGTAGTTCTCCATCGAGGCTCGGGGCTGTACCGGTAGCTATGTGGTTAATCTCTCTCCTATGTACTTCAATACAATGATCTCATGAGCTGCTTTACATGATTGAGATCCATATGATGAGCTTTGTATCGCTACTAGTTGTGTGCTACTCATGTGATGTTATTAAAGTAGTCTATTCCTCCTGCATGGTGTAAAGGTGACTAGTGTGTGCACCGTGTGGTTCTTGTCGTAGGCTATGATCATGATCTCTTGTAGATTGTGGAGTTAATTATCATTATGATAGTATTGATGTGATCTATTCCTCCTTCATAGTGTAATGTGGACGAGTGTGTGCGCTATGTTAGTTCTTGGTTTATTTTGCAATGATCTATTATGCTCTAAGGTTATTTAAATATGAACATCGAATGTTGTGGAGCTTGTTAACTCCGGCATTGAGGTGCTCTTGTAGCCCTGCACAACGACTGGTGTTTGCCATCCAACAAAAGAGTGTATGTAGCACATATGAGAAAGAGTTATTTGTTATGTGATCAAAGTTGAGAGTGTCCACTAGTGAAAGTATGATCCCTAGGCCTTGTTCCTAAATACTGCTATCGCTGCTTGTTTACTGTTTTACTGCGTTACTACTGCTTGTTTACTCGTCCTGGGCAAAGCACTTTTCTGGTGCCGTTGCTACTGCTTATATATATTCATACCACGTGTATTTCACTATCTCTTCGCCGAACTAGTGCACCTATTAGGTGTGTTGGGGACACAAGAGACTTCTTGCTTTGTGGTTGCAGGGTTGCATGAGAGGGATATCTTTGACCTCTTCCTCCCTGAGTTTGATAAACCTTGGGTGATCCACTTAAGGGAAACTTGCTGCCGTTCTACAAACCTCTGCTCTTGGAGGCCCAACACTGTCTACAAGAATAGAAGCACCCGTAGACATCAAGCTATTTTCTGGCGCCGTTGCCGGGGAGGAAAGGTAAAAGGTACTCACACTCCGGATCTCGGCTACTAAGCTATTTTCGCCGTTGTAAGTACTCGAAGCTATTTCCTTTAGATCCTGCAATTGCATCTTTTTGTTTCTTGTTTACACTAGTTAGGCATAATGGACGACAATGAGCTTCTTATTCTATTTCCTGATTTAAGACATGGATGGTTTGATGCGAAAATTAAAAAACCTATGGAACATATTAGTATGAACGCTTTGAACACCATTGTTGATAATGATATAGAAAGTTCTAAGCTTGGGGAAGCTGGTTTTCATGATATTTTTAGTCCCCCAAGCATTGAGGAGAAAATTTTCTTTGATGATACTTTGCCACCTATTTATGATGATTATAATGATAGTGGTCTTTTGGTGCCACCTACTATGGAGAGTAAATTTTGTTGTGATTATACTATGCCTCCTACACTTGATGAGAATAATAATGATAGCTACTTTGTTGAATTTTCTCCCACTACAACTAATAAAATTGATTATGCCTATGTAGAGAGTAATAATTTTATGCATGGGACTCATGATAAGAATGCTTTATGTGATAGTTATATTGTTGAGTTTGCTCATGTTGCTACTGAAAGTTATTATGAGAGAGGAAAATATGGTTGTAGAAATTTTCATGTTACTAAAATGCCTCTCTATGTGCTGAAATTTTTGAAGCTACACTTGTTTTATCTTCCTATGCTTGTTACTTTGCTCTTTATGAACTTGTTTATTTACAAGATTCCTATGCATAGGAAGCATGTTAGACTTAAATTTGTTTTGAATTTGCCTCTTGATGCTCTCTTTTGCTTCGAATACTATTTCTTGCGAGTGCATCATTAAAACTGCTGAGTCCATCTTAATGGCTAAAAAGAAAGAACTTCTTGGGAGATAACCCATGTGTTATTTTGCTACAGTACTTTGTTTTATATTTGTGTCTTGGAAGTTGTTTACTACTGTAGCAACCTCTCCTTATCTTAGTTTTGTGTTTTGTTGTGCCAAGTAAAGTCGTTGATAGCAAGGTTGATACTAGATTTGGATTACTGCGCAGAAACAGATTTCTTTGCTGTCACGAATCTGGGCAAAATTCTCTGTAGGTAACTCAGACAATTATGCCAATTTACGTGAGTGATCCTCAAATATGTACGCAACTTTCATTCAATTTGAGCATTTTCATTTGAGCAAGTATGGTGCCTCAATAAAATCCATCTTTATGGACTGTTCTGTTTTGACAGATTCTGCCTTTTATTTCGCATTGCCTCTTTTGCTATGTTGGATGAATTTCTTTGATCCATTAATGTCCAGTAGCTTTATGCAATGTCCATAAGTGTTAAGAATGATTGTGTCACCTCTGAACATGTTAATTTTTATTGTACACTAACCCTCTAATGAGTTGTTTTGAGTTTGGTGTGGAGGAAGTTTTCAAGGGTCAAGAGAGGAGGATGATATACTATGATCAAGAAGAGTGAAAGCTCTAAGCTTGGGGATGCCCCCGTGGTTCATCCCTGGATATTTTAAGAAGACTCAAGCATCTAAGCTTGGGGATGCCCAAGGCATCCCCTTCTTCATCGACAAATTATCAAGTTCCTTCTCTTGAAACTATATTTTTATTCGGCCACATCTTATGTACTTTACTTGGAGCGTCTGTGTGCTTTTATTTTTGTTTTGTTATTTTCATTCTCTGAATAAATACATGCTTGTGTGGGAGAGAGACACGCTCCGCTGGTTCATATGAACACATGTGTTCTTAGTTTTTAATGTTCATGGCGAAGGTTGAAACTGCTACGTTAATTGTTATATGGTTGGAAACGGAAAATGCTACATGTAGTAATTGATAAAATGTCTTGGATAATTTGATACTTGGCAATTGTTGTGCTCATGTTTAAGCTCTTGCATCGTATACTTTGCACCCATTAATGAAGAAATACATAGAGCTTGCTAAAATTTGGTTTGCATATTTGGTCTCTCTAAAGTCTAGATAATTTCTAGTATTGAGTTTTGAACAACAAGGAAGACGGTGTAGAGTCTTATAATGTTTACAATATGTATTTTATGTGAGTTTTGCTGCACCATTCATCCTTGTGTTTGTTTCAAATAACCTTGCTAGCCTAAACCTTGTATCGAGAGGGAATACTTCTCATGCATCCAAAATCCTTGAGCCAACCACTATGCCATTTGTGTCCACCATACCTACCTACTACATGGTATTTCTCCGCCATTCCAAAGTAAATTGCTTGAGTGCTACCTTTAAATTTCCATCATTCGCCTTTACAATATATAGCTCATGGGACAAATAGCCTAAAAACTATTGTTGTATTGAATATGTACTTATGCACTTTATCTCTTATTAAGTTGCTTGTTGTGCGATAACCATGTTTTCTGGGGGCGCCATCAACTACTCTTTGTTGAATATCATGTGAGTTGCTATGCATGTCCGTCTTGTCTGAAGTAAGAGAGATCTACCACTTTAATAGTTAGAGCATGCATATTGTTAGAGAAGAACATTGGGCCGCTAACTAAAGCCATGAATCATGGTGGAAGTTTCAGTTTTGGACATATATCCTCAATCTCATATGAGAACACTAATTGTTGCTACATGCTTATGCATTAAAGAGGAGTCCATTATCTGTTGTCCATGTTGTCCCGGTATGGATGTCTAAGTTGAGAATAATCAAAAGCGAGAAATCCAAAATGCGAGCTTTCTCCTTAGACCTTTGTACAGGCGGCATGGAAGTACCCCATTGTGACACTTGGTTAAAACATGTGTATTGCGATGATCCGGTAGTCCAAGCTAATTAGGACAAGGTGCGGGCACTATTAGTATACTATGCATGAGGCTTGCAACTTGTAAAATATAATTTACATAACTCATATGCTTTATTACTACCGTTGACAAAATTGTTTCATGTTTTCAAAATAAAAGCTCTAGCACAAATATAGCAATCGATGCTTTCCTCTGCGAAGGACCTTTCTTTTACTTTTATGTTGAGTCAGTTCACCTATCTCTCTCCACCTCAAGAAGCAAACACTTGTGTGAACTGTGCATTGATTCTTACATACTTGCATATTGCACTTGTTATATTACTCTATGTTGACAATTATCCATGAGATATACATGTTACAAGTTGAAAGCAACCGCTGAAACTTAATCTTCCATTGTGTTGCTTCAATGTCTTTACTTTAAATTATTGCTTTATGAGTTAACTCTTATGCAAGACTTATTGATGCCTGTCTTGAAAGTGCTATTCATGAAAAGTCATTGCTTTATGATTCGAGTTGTTTACTCATGTCATTACCATTGTTTTGATCGCTGCATTCATTACATATGCTTACAATAGTATGATCAAGGTTATGATGGCATGTCACTCCAGAAATTATCTTTGTTATCGTTTACCTGCTCGGGACGAGCGAGAACTAAGCTTAGGGATGCTGATACGTCTCCGACGTATCGATAATTTCTTATGTTCCATGCCACATTATTGATGATATCTACATGTTTTATGCACATTATATGTCATTATTATGCGTTTTCCGGAACTAACCTATTGACGAGATGCCGAAGGGCCAGTTCCTGTTTTCTGCTGTTTTTGGTTTCAGAAATCCTAGTAACGAAATATTCTCGAAATTGGACGAAATCAACGCCCAGGTTCCTATTTTGCCCGGAAGCATCCAGAACACCCGAGAGCCGCCAGAGGAGGGCCTTGTGGGCCCAGGACGACGAGGTGGCGCGGCCAGGGCCTGGGCCGCGCCCCCCTATGGTGTCGCCGCCTCGTCGCCCCTCCGACTCCGCCTCTTCGCCTATATAAAGGTCCCAGACCTAAAACCTCGATACGAAAAAGCCACGGTACGAGAAACCTTCCAGAGCCGCCGCCATCGCGAAGCCAAGATCTGGGGGACAGGAGTCTCTGTTCCGGCACGCCGCCGGGACGGGGAAGTGCCCCTGGAAGGCTTCTCCATCAACACCACCGCCATCTTCATCAACGCTGCTGTCTCCCATGAGGAGGGAGTAGTTCTCCATCGAGGCTCGGGGCTGTACCGGTAGCTATGTGGTTAATCTCTCTCCTATGTACTTCAATACAATGATCTCATGAGCTGCTTTACATGATTGAGATCCATATGATGAGCTTTGTATCGCTACTAGTTGTGTGCTACTCATGTGATGTTATTAAAGTAGTCTATTCCTCCTGCATGGTGTAAAGGTGACTAGTGTGTGCACCGTGTGGTTCTTGTCGTAGGCTATGATCATGATCTCTTGTAGATTGTGGAGTTAATTATCATTATGATAGTATTGATGTGATCTATTCCTCCTTCATAGTGTAATGTGGACAGGTGTGTGCGCTATGTTAGTTCTTGGTTTATTTTGCAATGATCTATTATGCTCTAAGGTTATTTAAATATGAACATCGAATGTTGTGGAGCTTGTTAACTCCGGCATTGAGGTGCTCTTGTAGCCCTACACAACGGTCGGTGTTTGTCATCCAACAAAAGAGTGTATGTAGCACATATGAGAAAGAGTTATTTGTTATGTGATCAAAGTTGAGAGTGTCCACTAGTGAAAGTATGATCCCTAGGCCTTGTTCCTAAATATCGCTATCGCTGCTTGTTTACTTGTTTTCTTGCGTTACTACTGCTGCGTTACTACTCGCTTGTTTACTTGTCCCGGGCAAAGCACTTTTCACGGTGCCGTTGCTACTGCTTATATATATTCATACCACATGTATTTCACTATCTCTTCGCCGAACTAGTGCACCTATTAGGTGTGTTGGGGACACAAGAGACTTCTTGCTTTGTGGTTGCAGGGTTGCATGAGAGGGATATCTTTGACCTCTTCCTCCCTGAGTTCGATAAACCTTGGGTGATCCACTTAAGGGAAACTTGCTGCTGTTCTACAAACCTCTGCTCTTGGAGGCCCAACACTGTCTACAAGAATAGAAGCACCCGTAGACATCATTGTCAAGAATTCCATTGCCATGATAAAGAACTGTGGCGACGTGTGGGATCACCATGTTGTAATCCACAGACGTAATGAATTCTCTTCCCTAGCACACCGTTAACCAAAATCTTCATGCTCGTCGTCGACAACAACATAGTAACCCAATTAAGAATCGTAGCTCCAAACCCCATATGTCAAAGAATTTCAAACAAAAAGGGCCAACAGAGGGAGTCAAAGGCACGAGAGATATCTAGCTTAAAAACACACCTTTGCACCTCCTCAAATTGATTCTCTTCATGACTTGTCGAACAAGAACAAAACTATCATGTAAGCTTCTATCACTAATCAAAACCAACTGATTCGACCGCACAAGTTCACCTATACGTGGGTGTAGTAGTTGTTTGCCAAAAAAATTGAGAACAACTTTGCACACGATGGACTAGACTAGTTGCTTTGAAATCTCCCACCTGCACTACATCCAATCCGGGTGCTTGGGGATTAGGGTGATCAGAGCATGGTTTAAATTGGAAAATCCATGTCCATCTCCCATTGTCAAGAAGATTGCCACCATGATATATCATTTTATGACGCCCCACAATTTTTGGCAAAACTTTAGATGAATCCATTGAGTCCCGGTGCCTGTTAAGATGGTAGGTCTTGGATCACCTTCCATACCTCTTCCTCTATGAACAACGCCTCCAATTCTTGTAGGTCCGCCAGCTGGATGCCAAGGGAGCTGAGATCGATAGTTTGTCCATTGCTCCTTATGCCCCCTCCCCAATAGTGAAGAAAGCACATTAAATAACACTTCTTGTTTATCCTCCTACTTAGCGAAGATTTGATCACCTATCCCGACCACACGGATAAAAGTCTTGGCCCTTCTCCTACTGTGTGGCACAACATTGAGTTCACGTCCCCTTCCTTTAGCCATCTCACCCTTGATCTCTACTTCTAATAGTTCGCTCCAAATATGACATGCCCAACAAAACCAGTTTTATAGTATTCCTGAACCACCTCTCCTAATTTGGTGTCACAAGCTCCGCTCTTGAGCCACTTCGAACCATGGAATAAGAATGTTTGCGATCACGATCTGAAGTTTTATGTTGCGGACAATACGATGTCCCCATGATTCCAAGGCTGCCGCCACGTTCCCAAACAAGGCATCCCCAAGCGCTTGAAAGGATCGACAATCTCTAGGTCGCAAACCCAAGAATCCATCTCCGCTTCCTTGAACCCTGATCGCTCTGCTCAAAGCAGCTCAAATCTAAATCTTTGCTTACGCTTGTGGCCAACATGGAATGTGAAATGCAGATGAGCATGATCAGTTGTTGGAAATATGCCATAGAGGCAGTAACAATATAATTATTATCATATTTTCTTGTTCATGAAAAATATTTATACTCCATGGTAAAATTGTATTAAGCGGAAACATTAATACTTGCATGGTTTATAAACAACATCGTATCCCTAGTAAGCCTCTACTAGACTAGTCCGTTAGTTAATGATGATTAGGGTTTTCTAACCATGGACATGTGTTTTCAATTAACAATGGGGTCATGTCATTAGGAGAATAACCTGATGGACAAGACCTAATTAAGAAAAGCAATATGATTGTGTCAATGTTTAATTGTTGTAGCTTTTCAATGTCAAATATACCAATCCTTAGACCATGAGATTATGCAACTCCCTAGTACCGGGAGAATATTTGAGAGCATCAAACGTTACTTTGTATTTGGGTGATCATAAAGTTTTCTTTTGGTATCTTGATGACCCACAAGTATAGGGGGTGTATCGTAGTACTTTCGATAAATAAGAGTGTCGAACCCAACGAGGAGCAGAAGGTGTTGACAAGCAGTTTCGATGAAGGATTCACTGTAAATGCTCACATACAAGTATTCAGGGGGTTTTGATATAGCAAATAAATAAAGTACAAGTAAGTAAAATGCGAGAGTAATAGTTTCAGCGAGTGGCCCAATCCTTTTTAGCACAAAGGACAAGCCGGTTTGTTTACTTATGATGACCAAACGTTCTTGAGGACTCACGGGAATTTAGTCTAGTGCTTTCGCTTCATATAGTTGATTAATCTTCATTATTTTGATAAGTGTTGTGTGGGTGAACCTATGCTAATGCACCGCCCTTCCTAGGACTAATACATACTTGTGATTATACCCCTTGCAAGCATCCGCAAATACAAGAAAGTAATTAAGATAAATCTAACCACAGACCTTAAACTACGAGATCCTGCTATCCCTCCTGCATCGATATACCAACGGGGGTTCAGGTTGCTGTCACTCCGGCAACCCCACAATTAGAAAACGAATACAAGATGCATTCCCCTAGGCCCATAAAGGTGAAGTATCATGTATTCGACGTTCACATGACACCACTAGAAGAATAGCACCACAACTTAAATATCAAACCATTAAATATTACTCAACATAGTTCACTACTAACATTTAGACTTCACCCATGTCCTCAAGAACTAAACGAACTACTCACGAGACATCATATGGAACATGATCAGAGGTGATATGATGATGAATAACAATCTGAACATAAACCTTGGTTCAATGGTTTCACTCAATAGCATCAATAACAAGGAGTAATCAATACCGGGAGAGTTTGCCCTATGAAACAATCAAGATTCAACCCTAGATGTTACAGCGGTGATGAGGTGCAGCGGTGGAGATGACGGTGACGGTGGTGGAGATGATGGT
>NC_061511.1:239710437-239790001 GCF_022539505.1 Lolium rigidum
GGCGACGATTTCCCTCCTCCGGGAAGGAATTTCCCGACAGATTACTGCCTGTAGAGAGTTTTCTCTCTCTGTTATTTTCCACCTGCATCGCGGCGGCGAGAATATTTACGTGATCCTCCCACGAGTCTTAGGGTTCTCGGGAGATGAAATACGCAAGGGGCGTTGTCCGAGGTGGGCCGGGGCCACCACACCATGCCTAGGCGCGGCCGAGGGTGGCCGCGCCTAGGGGTGGTGTGGCCCCTCTGGCCCACCCGGGCTTCCCTTTTGGCTTCCTCCAGGCATCAGTCCAAAATAGAAACTTTTGGGTATTTTCCGGGAATTGCTGATCTTCGGAAATATGGTATCTTGATGGTCCTTTTCCAGTGAGAATTCCGACTCAGACACTTAATTCTCCAATAATCATCAAACATGCAAAAATAGATGAAATAACATAAGTATCATCTCCAAATGTGAAATATATCGAGTGAAAAACAATAAATTTTGATATAAAATAGTGATGCAATTTGGATGTATCAACCATTTAAATGAAAACAAGCACAAAATAGAAAATAACTGTCTTGACTATCCTTGGTGGTGGTCCGAGATGATGCAAACCTCGTTATTGGGCTCAATAAACTTGGTCCTCACTAGGTGCATGAACCACTCTGAATTGTTGTTAGAAAACGGCTAAGGACTTTGGCTCCACCTGGGATGGAGCCGTGCTACTGAGCTTGGCTCCACCAGGAACGGAGCCGTGCTGCGAGCGCTGGCTCGCACTGGGACGGCGTTGTGCTTATGAGCTTGGCTCCACCCCAGAATCGGAGCCGTGCTATTGAGTTTGGCTCCACCCACAGCGGCGTCGTGCTTCTCAGCTTGGCTCCACCTAGGACGGAGCCGTGCTACTGTGCATGGCTCTATCTTGTGCGGAGCCGAGCAAAAGGTTATTTTTGTGAAATCTTTTCGAAACCAAGTTATTTTGCGAGATCTTTCCGAGATTTGGGTTAATTTTGTGGAAATCGACTGGAGCTCCCTAGCATAGGGCTGAATACCCCGCACTTGCTTGTTCTCAATGGCATTCACATTAGAGAACTTGAAGAAAAACCAAACAATATTTCGCTTATTTTAACATAAAAACACAAAATTAATTATGTTTTCTATTATATTTGTTAGAAGGTGGGAGTGGCTAGGGTTGGTCAGGAGCTGTCTCCAAGAGCGACACGGAAATGATTATAGTTGGCTTAGTTTCATCTAGTCTTACATGATTATTAAATCTTACATGATTATTAAAGGACACAATCCAAGAGAGGACTTTTCGAGCATGTGCTCACTGCACACCTGCATTTGGGCCATTCATAGTGCGTCAAGATTCGTGTTAGTTTTCTTTTCTCTCTCAATTGGTTTCTCTTTTTCGTATCTCACACCGTACAATCGTTGAACTTCAAACTTTACGGAGCGCTGAAACATAAGGCCATCTACAACGGGCGACGCAAACGGACACTAAGCGACCGTTTGCATCCGTCGTAAAAATCCGTCTCGGTCTGCGCCGGCGGGGCGATGCAAAGTGACCGGACCGTTCGCGGCGACACAAACCCTGGTCCAAATATGTGCCGGGTTTGCGTCTCCACGGACGCTCCGCGTCGCGCAAAGTGTCCGCATTGGGTGCATTCGGGCCCGGTCGGCGGTGACTAGGTAAGCAAAATATTTTTCATTACTATTGATTGGCCAAAAGAACAATCTTTACGAGAGATGGTTGAGTCGAGTTAACCTAAAACTACAACGGCCGTACCTACTCGCCGTCGCGCGGGCTACACCGGCCTCGGTTATCTCGTCGTCGAAGCGCGAGCGCTTCGCGCACTCCGCACGATGGGCACGCCGCAGATTGGTCACCCCGCCTGCGGTGTTCGAGGGGCCTCAACCGGAGAGGAGTCCCACGGGAGTGTCCACGGCCATAGAGTTGGCCTCCGCCGCAGCCGCCGCCTCCTCCTTCGCCTGGGCCGCCACACCGCAACCCGCCCGGTGGGCGAGGAAGCGGACCCTGTCCCTAGCCGCCTCCGCCACCACTTCGTCCTTGGCGGCGATGGCGCCCGCCGGCTCCGGTTCTCTGCTCGACCCGCGCGGGAGAAGGGCCCCTCCGGCTGGAGCGAGTCCAGGTCGGAGCACATTAACACCGAGCCATGGCGATCGCATAGGCTGCGGGCTTCCTTCTTCGCCAACCAAGTACGAAGGCGCACGGCGTCCCCGGCCCGAGGGTCTCGAAGGACGCGACAAGAACGAGCTGAGTCGTCGGCGCACTCGAAGTGGCCGTGCACGGGGCGTCGTCGTCCGGGATGTCGTGGATGACGGCGTCCGCTGGTGGGGCCGCCGGAGGGACCGCCATCGCCGCCCGCGCCTCCGCGAGCTCCGCCACGGCATCGGCGAGCTCAGCCATGGCGTTGGCGATCTCCGCCCTAGTCGCGGCGAGGCGCCCTTCCGCGCGCTGCTGCCGCCTCCGTCTCCGCAACCTCGCGCCTCCGCCGCCGCCGCCTCCGAGGTCCGGCTGCTCGGCTCGAACGCCGGCGGCGACTACCTCCTCGTCCTCCTCCGGGTGGAGGTGGCGGCACATCTGAACGTGTTCTCAACTAAGGTTGTGGTCGGCAATGGATGGATGCTAGTGTTTAGCTTGAGGTGTGCCCGTCACCCCGCCGGTGTCCACCATATATAGCCACGGCGGGGCGGGAAACGGCGTTGCCGCGCTGGTCGTTCCCCCACGAGCGAAACACCGGCGGAACTTGCCAATGTATTGGGCACGCGCGGGAACGGCCGTCGTCGTGCGGGAACAGATTGTCGCCGGCCGCGGTCCTCGACGGGACGTAAACGCCATTAACAAGCTTGACGAGTGTCTCCGCTAAGAAAGTACGTCCGCAGCGCTGGAGGTACCCTCGACGCAAACGGTCACCACTGGGCCGCATGGCGTCCGCGGACGTCGGTCCGTTGGAGATGTCCTAACAACTAGAATGTGGAAAACATCACACCATATACTACCTCTGTTTCAAGGAATAAGGCGTCATCGTTTTACATGTTTTTTGTTTGACCAAAAATTACTTCAAATATATAAAGATTGTTTATATGAAATTAACATGATTACAAAGTGTTTTTAATACGAATCCAATGGTACTAATTACATATAATATAATCAAGATTTTGTTGCTCAATTTTTATAGTCAAAGTTAAGTGCTTAGAATACGTGTACGTCTTATTTCTTGAAATCGGAGGTAGTAATATTTAGTGATCCCACGATCACTTGTGATTTCTGGCACGGGAGCAGAAACAAAGATAACCCCACACACAACGAGGCTGCTTATTCTATCATGCATGTATCTAGAGAGAAACTCGTGTCCGTCCGCAACCTGTCGGAGACGTCCCATGCATTGGGCCTATCCTCTCTCTCTTCTACTGTTGCGGAATATGTGTGAGGTTTCTTCTCTCTCTCCCCACACTTTTTAGTACTAGTTGCAGAACATGAAAAACCTGTAAATTTTTGATCAAAAGTTTAATTTCAAAATCGCTCGAATATTTGGGTTCCTACTGAAGAGATCTACAAAACAATACCAATATTAAATATATTATGATAATATTAAATATCGACTTCTGAAACCTAATGAAACTTTGAAAAACTTAATGAAAACCTAGCGAAAATATTTTTTCAAACAGTTTGTTTCGATGTGCATCATCATGTTTGAATTAGTTTCATTAAGTTTCAAAATAGATCATGAGGTTTCATATGTTTTGATAGTCGGGTTCCGAAATTTGTCATGTTTATAATGAATTATAAACATATAGTAATATTGAATGTATTTTGATAAATTTAAATTTTTTAGGTTTGGCACTTGGTGAAACTTGGTAGAATTTTAGGAAACCAGGTTTATTTTGAGGTCTGAAACTCGGTGAAACTTGATGGAAATTCTTTTGTTTCATTAGGTTTCATAGAGTTTCATCATGTTTTAAAATGCTTAGTTACACAATTTCCTCTTCCTATCGCCCCAGTTGAGAGTCACTTCATCCTCCTCCCTGCCGCCCCTGGCATCCTCTCTCCGGCAGCGATGCTGGCCGGCGAAGAGAAGGTTTAGGTGGTCTGGCCCCTCTGTAAATAGTAGGCTAGGTTCTAGTTTAGGGCTACCTTTATGGAGTTTGGGCCTTGTGCTCGGCAGAGTGAGTCATCTGGTTTGCGCAAGCCGATTCCGGCGACTCCTGGTGTTTGTCGCTTCCTTTGTGGCGCTGCGGAGGGTAGAGCCGGAGGCGGAGCGTGGCGGCGGCGCTGGGATCTCCTCTAATAAGCTCGTATTTGGTGGTGATTCAGATCGAGAAGATGTGTGTCTGCAGCCGTCTTCTTCAGGCCACCGAGGAGGTGGATGGCAAGGATTGTGGCAGATGCGTATTCTTTCTTGAGCTGGATGGCCGGGGATCTTGTTGGCTGCAACTGCTGTCCACAAGCGGCGCGTGGTTGACGTGGGAGGTTTGATGGCGGTTGACGGGCTTGATGGAGTGTCTTGATTCGTCCCCGGCAACGGCGCCGGAAAATGTAGCTTGATGTCTACTCACGCTTCTTTTCCTGTAGACGAGTGTTGGGCCTCCAAGAGCGAGAGGTTTGTAGAACAGCAGCAAGTTTTCCCTTAAGTGGATCACCCAAGGTTTATCGAACTCGGGGAGGAAGAGATCAAAGATATCCCTCTCAAGCAACCACTGCAATCACGATACAAGAAGTCTCTTGTGTCCCCAACACACCTAATACACTTGTCGGATGTATAGGTGCACTAGTTCGACGAAGAGATAGTGAAATACAAATAGTATGGATGTATATGAGTGGTAATAGCAATCTGAAAAAAATATGGCAACAAGTAAACATGCAGTAGAACAGTAAGTAAACGGTGTTTGCAGTATTGGAAACAAGGCCTAGGGATCATACTTTCACTAGTGGACACTCTCAACATTGATCGCATAATAAATAATAACTTCTTCTCATTTGTGCTATATACACTCTTTTGTTGGATGACAAACACCATTCGTTGTGTAGGGCTACAAGAGCTCCCTCAAGCCGGAGTTAACAAGCGCCACAACATTCGGCATTCATATTTAAGTAACTTTAGAGCATAATAGATCTTTGCAAAATAGCCGAGTACTAACATAGCATACACCACTGTCACCATTACACTATGAAGGGGGATAGATCACATCAATACTATCATAGCGATAATTAACTCCATAACCTACAAGAGATTATGATCATAATCTACGACAAGAACCACACGATGCACACCTCTGTCACCTTTACACCATGCGGGAGGAATAGACTACTTCAATAACATCACATGAGTAGCACATAGACTAGTAGCGATACAAAGCTCATCATATGGATCTCAATTATGCAAAGCAATTCACGAGATCATTGTATTGGAGTACGAGAGAGAGATTAACCACATAGCTACCGGTACAGCCCTTAGCCTCGAGAGAGAACTACTCCCTCCTCATCATGGGAGCGGCGAGTGTCGATGGAGATGGCGGTGGTGTCGATGGAGAAGCCTTCCGGGGGCACTTCCCCGTCTCGGCGGCGTGCGGGAAAGAGACTCCTGTCCCCCGGATCTTGGCTTCGCGATGGCGGCGGCTGCGGAAGGTTTCTCGTACGCGTGGCTTATTCGTATCGAAGATTTAGGTCGGGGACTTTATATAGGCGGAAGGGCGGCCTCGGAGGGGGTGCTGGTGTAGCCACACCATAGGGGGCGCGCCCACCCCACGGCCGCGCCACCCGTGGTGCGGTGGCCATGTGGCCCCCTCTGGTTCCTCTCGGGTGTTACGGAAGTTTCGTGGAATTCTAAGATGCTTTGGGCGTTGATTTCGTCCGATTTCGAGAATATTTCCTTACTAGGATTTACGAAACCAAAAACAGCAGAAAAAAGGATTTGTCACTTCGGCATCTCGTCAATAGGTTAGTTCCGGAAAATGCATCAAAACGATATAAAGTGTGAACAAAACATGTAGGTATTGTCATAAAACAAGCATGGAACATCAGAAATTATAGATACGTTTGAGACGTATCAGCATCCCAAGCTTAGTTCCTACTCGCCCTCGAGTAGGTAAACGATAACACAAATAATTTCTAAAGTGACATGCTACCAACATAATCTTGATCAACATTATTGTAAAGCATATGAGATGATTGCAGCGATTCGAAGCAATGATGAAGACAATGAGTAAGCAACTGAATCATATAGCAAAGACTTTTCACGAATAGTACTTTCGAGACAAGCATCAATAAGACTTGCATAAGAGTTAACTCATAAAGCAATAATTTCTTAGTGAAAAGCTTTGAACCAACACAAAGGAAGATATAAGTTTCAGCGGTTGCTTTCAACTTCAACATGTATATCTCATGGATAATTGTCAACACAAAGTAATATAACAAGTGCAATAGGTAAACATGTAAGAATCAATGCACACGGTTTACACAAGTGTTTGCTTCTAAGATAGAAAGAAGTAGGTAAAGCTGACTCAACAATAAAGTAAAAGAATGGCCCTTCGCGAGAGGAAGCATTGATTGCTATATTTGTGCTAGAGCTTTTATTTTGAAAACATAAAGAGAGCATAAAAGGTAAAGTTTTGAGCGGTGTTTGTTGTTGTCAACGAATGGTAGTGGGCACTCTAACCCCCTTGCCGGACGAGACTTTCAAAGAGCGGCTCCCATGAAATTTTATTTTTGGGTGGCACTCCTTCTAACCTTGCTTTCACAAACCATGGCTAACCAAATCCTCGGGTGCCTGCCAACAATCTCATACCATGAAGGAGTGCCTTTTTATTTTAGTTTTATTTAGATGAAACTCCTCCCCACCTTTGCTTTCTCAAGCCATGGCTAACCGAATCCTCGGGTGCCGACCAACAATCACATACCATGGAGGAGTGTCTATTTGTAAATTTATGAAAGTTAATTAATTCGGGGCTGGGAACCCATTGCCAGTTTTTTTTGCAAAATTATTGGATAAGCGGATGAAGCCACTAGTCCATTGGTGAAAGTTGCCCAACAAGATTGAAAGATAAACTCCACATACTTCCTCATGAGCTATAAAACATTGTGTTATCACCAGAATGTGACCAAGTCAGAGGTGGGCCGCGATCAAGATGGACGTGAAGATTATACGTGGAAGAAATACGTGAATCGGCCTTGTTTATCAAGTTTGGGCTTGTTAGCCCGTGTATCTTTATATAGTAGGTTACGTAGAGATTAGAGTTTATCTCGTGCACGGTTTGGTGCACGTCCACATTAGAAAGTCCAGCTGGACTATAAATATGTATCTAGGGTTTATGGAATAAACAACAACCAACGTTCAACACAAGCCAATCGCGGCGCATCGCCAACTCCTTCGTCTCGAGGGTTCCTCCGGTAAGCACCATGCTGCCTAGATCGCATCTCGCGATCTAGGCGGCACAGCTTGCCTAGTTGTTCATGCGTTGCTCGTCTTTGAAGCCTTTTTGATGGCGAGCAACGTAGTTATCATAGATGTGTTAGGGTTAGCATTGTTCTTAGTATCATATGCTTTCGTAGTGCAACCCTTGCGCATCTAGCCGTCCTTGTACCTCATCATGGGTGCGGGGACGGCACCCGCTTGATCATCGTTTAGTAGATCTGATCCGTTACGGTCGCTCCTTGATTCATCAAGGATTAGTTTAATATCTGCAATAGTTAGGCCTTACAAAGGGTTGGAGGATCCGGCGGCATGCGGGGTGTAGTTTGCTGCCCCTAGACGGGACGTTCGAGGATCAACCTAGTGTTGGTTTTAGGCCTTGTCTAGGGCTGGCTTACGATCACCGTGCGTGAGCGCGAGGCCCAATCGTGAGTAGGATGATCCGATTATGCGGTGAAAACCCCGGATCGTCGTGGATCTCATACGCTTTATCTTGATCAAGCGGGACCACCATATATTCGGCCACCTTGGACGAATCATGGGTGGATCGGCTCCATGAGCCGATTCACGGGACAACTCGAGGCCGATCGAGGCTCGTATTTAACGTGTACGTGTGTGCCCTGCGAGGAAACTAAGCGAGGCATCATCCACACCTTCACGACCGGGTATAGGTCGGGTGGCACGCCCTTGCAATTTGCATCGGCGCGCGACCGGGAGGCTTTGCGGGCCGTCGCTGCGAGGGGCCGGGGCCAGCCGCAGCCCTAGTTGTTCCCGGCTCTACGGTGTTGACCAGTCACTGCCCGCCAGTGGGTTTCTGACGTCAACACATTCTGGCACGCCCGGTGCGACAATCTTCAACATCCACCACATCGCCATCTACATCCAAGATGGCGGAAGAGACTCCGGTCACTTACGAGGACCTCACTGGCGAGCTCAAGAAGAAGTATGACGAGGTCAAAGCTGTCCTCGAAGCCGACCTAATCGGCTCTTTCCACGGGACCCGCTCCCATGGCATCGAGATGGAAGGGGTTCACACCGAAGGCGCGCTTGATGGAGTGGACCTGTCCACCCCGTCGAGAGGAACGCACCGAGTCGGCTGCGTCGGGAGATAAACTTCATGGTGGCTCATTCGCTGCACCGCCATTACGAGAGCACTGGTGAATACGTTGGAGCGCGTCGCGCTGCGCGTGATCCAGGAGATCATGAGCCATCGGTACTCTCCGTCAGGACCAGCCCTAGGGACTCACCAAGCGGAGTTGCTACTCCAGTCCCGTCCACCGCTGCCGTTCGCGTTGGCAGCACCCGAAGCGCCGAACTCATCGGCCTATGTCGTCTACAAGATTGGTGGTGACCCCAGTGACTACCAATTCCTACATGACGCGCCCAAGGAGATCCCGCACGGGTACGCATGCGCATACGTGCCGAGGCTGACGGCACACAGGCACCCTCGAACCGAGGTTGCGCAGCGGGGACTTACGGGGCAACGGGAGGAGGAACGTCGGAGGCGGACACGAGAAGCAAGCGTGGCTAGCTAAATACGCCACCCCGACAAAACTCCCGAGCCCAGCTCCTGCGGTTGGCTCGAGAACCGGAAAAACAAGCATGGGCTGGTTAAGTACGCCACTCAGACGAACCTTCGGGGTTCGGCACTGCCGACCATCACCGCGGATCAGATTTGTACGATCACGAAAGATCGGTTCGGCATGATGCCGAAAAGAAAGGCGATCGGCTATACCAAGCCGTACCCCAACGAGTACGAATTGATCCCGCTACCACCCAAATATCGGCTCCCGGACTTCACAAAGTTCGGCGGATCGAGATGGTTCCAGCTCCATCGAGCATGTGAGCCGATATTTGGCGCAGGCTGGGCATGATCTCGGCATCGGACGAGCTGCGCGTGAGGTACTTCTCACGGTCCCTCACGGGATCGGCTTTCGGTTGGTACACTTCGCTGCCACCGAACTCGGTCCGAGCTTGGAAGCAGGCTGGAAGAACGGTTCCATGAGCAATATCACTCGGAGGCTTCGAGGGCTGGCATTGCCGATCTAGCACAAGTACGACGGAAGCGCGGGGAAACGGTGTCGGGAATACATCCGGCGCTTCGGGACCGTTAGGAACCGATGCTATTCGGTTCACGTAAGCGAAAAAGAAGCGATCGAGTTGGCGGTGGTGGGTCTATCATCATCGATCAAGGACGTGGCCTCCCAAGCGAGACTACCCTTCATTAGCACACATGGTGCGAAGGCTGTCGACATATGAACGGCGCCACCCGGATGTCTACCGGGACAAATTCAAACGCGTGGTTACCATGGTTGACGTAGGCGAAGATGAAGGCGCTACGGGAGAACAAGAGGTTGCGGTGGCTGAGTGGACTCGAGCGGCGAGCCCGGTAACACTGCAAATGGGTGAAGCCACCGGGGCCTCCAAGAGGGTTCGACTTCGACGTGACTAAAACGGAGCAGATTTTCGATCTATTACTCACGGAGAAGCACATAAAGGTACCCGAAGGCCACAAAATTCCTACGGTGCAGGGAGCTGAACGGAAAGCCATACTGCAAATGGCATAACACGTACTCCCATACCACCAACGGCTGCAGGGTGTGGCGTCGGCGGATCCGGAGGGCGATAGAAAATGGGCGACTAATTTTTAACCGGTACGCCATGAAGGTCGACACACACCCCTTCCCCGCCGTCAACATGGTGGAGTTCGCCCACCTCGGAGGGTGCCGGCCTGATTTCTCGGCCAACATCGGCATGGTGGAGCTTGGACACCGCTGCGAGAAGGACGGGGATGAGGACGAGCTGCTCTCGGAGCAAGGACACGAGAGGGGCCGCTCCATGCGATCGGCTCCGCCAAGATGGCAAGCGCTACGTCACGGAGGGGAAGTGAAGAACATAAGATATCAACGACCCCTCTCCGATCACCTCCTCAACAAGTATGTGAGTCGAGTACGACCAACGCCGGCAACACGGCGACGACGATGAGAGAGACCGTGCGGCTAGAGGAGCCGGAAGATATCGTCGGCACGATCACAATGAGGAGGAGCACGAGCGCCGTGCCACGGAAAAGCCAAGGGAGCAAGATGACAACGCCGAGGCACGGGACTGCCCCTTCTTCGGACACTTGCTGGGATTCGGGAATGAGCCGATTACCAACGATCGGCAGCGCCGAGAATGCAACCGAGAAAAGAAGGAGGCAGCCAACGTGTACGTATTCGAGCGCCCTAGGCCCTCTCCCACCACAAAACGAGACGTGCTTTGAGATCCCTCGGTTGGAAGATCTCGAGGATTCGGAAGACGAGGGGGAAGACGAAGAAGATAGGTGTCACCGTCCAAGATGGTGCCACGATGGTCTCAGCCATTCACGAAACGCGGGGTTCGAGCGATTGCGCGGTGCGAAGGAGGCCGAAAGGTTATACTTGCATACGGCGAGAAAGGCACGACCTGATGCTGGCTGCGAGAGTCCGAGAGGACCCTGGATGAGGAGGGACTGCCGCAAAGAAAGGAGTGGCGCCCCAAGCAAAGGAAAGCCGATGATGAAACATCGGCCGGCACAAACATGGTGCTCGTTCGACTGGCGAGGTATGGAGCTCCACGATCACACGATGCACTCAAGGTGGACGGCAGCAAGCATACCAACGGGATAAAGTCAGAGATTGGGCTGGTTTTATCTGCCGGCTTGGACGAGTAGCAGGAGCACGTCAATAAGCGAACATTCGCGAGGCTGATCCCCGCGATCGGCCCCCAAAATTTGTGAAGGGGCATTACAAAACCTTCACGCGAGCAAGCGACATGGAGGCCGATTCCGGCAATCGGCCAAAATTATCCTCACCATCCATTCTGCACTGGGATCAACGTTTGACCCAACGGGGATTACACGAAGAGCCGATACCATCAATTCTCTTGACAGAATCGGCTCGGGGGGCACCTAGATGGATAAAACACGGGGATATGAGACAATACTGTCAAATATGGGGGCCGACACACAAATCGGCCTAGACAATACTGTCAAATATGGGGGCCGACACACAAATCGGCCTAAAAAATTCAAAAAAAATTTGAGCACAGCCGATGCAGCAGACATCGACTTAAGGATATGAAAGCCGATGCAGGGCTATCGACTCAAGGGATACAAGAGTTCTAACCGAGAGGGTCACCATGGCGGGGGAGGAACCGATCCGATCGGCAAGGCGCAAGGAATGTGCTAAGGAAACTCGGGGGGCAGCTCACCACTGAAGGTTCGTTGTTTTAAAAGACCGATTCGGTTAGAATCGGTTGATTTGCTGCGTTACGGCTTCGAGGCTAATGATGACTCTGTTTAAAGAGCCAATGGAGATATCGTCGGCTGATTTTCCGTTGCCACCTTCTTCACGAAGTGATGAGCAGTCACTAAAGAGGGTCGTTGAAACTGGCGGAAGAAATTTAGGGGCTCTCCTGAAAATCCCACATTATCTACCAGTTGGATCATGCTTTGTTATCGGTTCGTTGAGAAGCGGTTCGGAGAAATCGGCAATATCAGATTGGGGAAGCTTCTCCATTAATAAACAGGATTTCTTACAAAGGAAGGGCCGATTACTTAAAGAAAGGAGAACAAAAGAAAGGGTCTATTGACCCATACGCTCTTGCTAGGCCTATGCTAGTAGATCCTAAACTACGGGCCGTCACTTGCCTTCATCATCATCCTCGGAACCCTCATCGGGCGCCGCTACCGGCGGGCTCCTCATCGCTGCTCCCGTAGCCCTCTGCGGGGGCTTCATCCTCCTCTTCATCGACACTTGTCGTCGTCATCCCACCACATGCGGAGGCGTTTCGCTGGTGGGTAACCTTCGAGGAGTCATCGTCGGCGTCTTCCTTTTCTTCCTCTTCTTCGTCGGAGGAAGAGCTCCCTTCCCGGGGGAAGAGGTCGTCATCGCTTGGTGTTTCCGGTTCCCCGTCGACAAGGAGCTGAAGGTCTTCTTCCCCATCGGTGAGGGGTTCATCATCTTCCGACTCGTTGGAAGAGTCCCAGTCCCGCGCGTCCCAATACTCCGGAGCGCGGGCTTCGTAGATGGCCATCAGATCGACTTCCTGCTCGAGTTCGCTGGAGGAGGAGGACTGGAGAGACAGGCCAGAGGAAGCGGAGGGAGAGGAGGAATCCATGGGGACTGAGGAGGGTTTTTTGAAGGCTAGTGCGAAGGGGATAAGGAAGAAGACTGTTTGCTGCGGTTAAATAACAGGGAGCATAGTAAAAATTCAATGCCACAGCAGTTTCCGAGGAGGTGGTGCCAGGACTGTCTAATCGTACAGAGAAGTTGAGAAGGCCAGTTATCATGATGAAGGACTCTGCGACGGTTCTGCTCTGCCACGACATGACCCGACGAAGGAAAGGCATAATGATTTTGGAAATGTCATTTCCAAAACCAGGGGGGCATGTGTTATCACCAGAATGTGACCAAGTCAGAGGTGGGCCGCGATCAAGATGGACGTGAAGATTATACGTGGAAGAAATACATGAATCGGCCTTGTTTATCAAGTTTGGGCTTGTTAGCCCGTGTATCTTTATATAGTAGGTTACGTAGAGATTAGAGTTTATCTCGTGCACGGTTTGGTGCACGTCCACATTAGAAAGTCCATTTGGACTATAAATATGTATCTAGGGTTTATGGAATAAACAACAACCAACATTCAACACAAACCAATCTCGGCGCATCGCCAACTCCTTCGTCTCGAGGGTTCCTCCGGTAAGCACCATGCTGCCTAGATCGCATCTCGCGATCTAGGCGCACGCAGCCTGCCTAGTTGTTCATGCGTTGCTCGTGCTTTGAAGCCTTTTTTATGGCGAGCAACGTAGTTATCATAGATGTGTTAGGGTTAGCATTGTTCTTAGTATCATATGCTTTCGTAGTGCAACCCTTGCGCATCTAGCCGTCCTTGTACCTCATCATGGGTGCAGGGACGGCACCCGCTTGATCATCGTTTAGTAGATCTGATCCGTTACGGTCGCTCCTTGATTCATCAAGGATTAGTTTAATATCCGCAATAGTTAGGCCTTACAAAGGGTTGGAGGATCCAGCGGCATGCGGGGTGTAGTTTGCTGCCCCTAGACGGGACGTTCGAGGATCAACCTAGTGTTGGTTTTTAGGCCTTGTCTAGGGCTGGCTTACGATCACCGTGCGTGAGCGCGAGGCCCAATCGTGAGTAGGATGATCCGATTATGCGGTGAAAACCCCGGATCGTCGTGGATCTCATACGCTTTATCTTGATCAAGCGGGACCACCATATATTCGGCCACCTTGGACGAATCATGGGTGGATCGGCTCCATGAGCCGATTCACGGGACAACTCTGAGAGCCGATCGAGGCTCGTATTTAACGTGTACGTGTGTGCCCTGCGAGGAAACTAAGCGAGGCATCATCCACACCTTCCGACCAGGTATAGGTCGGGTGGCACGCCCTTGCAATTTGCATCGGCGCGCGACCGAGGAGGCTTTGCGGGCCGTCGCTCTGAGGGACTGGGGCCAGCCGCAGCCCTAGTTGTTCCCGGCTCTACGGTGTTGACCAGTCACTGCCCGCCAGTGGGTTTCTGACGTCAACACATTGACACAAATAAAAGGTAATAACTTTTGAATTGTTTAAAGATAGCACTCAAGCAATTTACTTTGGAATGGCGGAGAAATACCATGTGGTAGGTAGGTATGGTGGACACAGTTGTCATAGTTTTTGGCTCAAGGATTTGGATGCACGAGAAGAATCCCTCTCAATACAAGGCTAGGCTAGCAAGGTTGTTCGAAGCAAACTCAAGTATAAAACGGTGCAGCAAGACTCACATATGAACATATTGTAAGCATTATAAACTTTACATCGTCTCCTTGTTGTTCAAACACCTTAACCAGAAAATATCTAGACTTAGAGAGACCAATCATGCAAACCAAATTTTAACAAGCTCTATGTAGTTCTTCATTAATAGGTGCAAAGTATATGATGCAAGAGCTTAAACATGATCTATATGAGCACAACAGTTGCCAAGTATCAAATTATTCAAGACATTATACCATTTACCACATGAAGCATTTCCTGTTTCCAACCATATAACAATGAACGAAGCAGTTTTCAACCTTCGCCATGAACATTAAAAGTAAAGCTGAGAACACATGTGTTCATATGCAACAGCGGAGAGTGTCTCCCTCCCACACAAGCATGAATTTATTCAAACAAAAAAAAAACAGACGCTCCAAGTAAAGTACATAAGATGTGACCGAATAAAAATATAGTTTCAATAGAAGAAACCTGATAAGTTGATAAAGAAGCGTAGACGCTTGAGTCTTCTTAAAATATGCAGGGATGAACCACGGGGGAATCCCCAAGCTTAGGCTTTTCACTCTTCTTGATCATATATCATCCTCCTCTCTTGACCCTTGAAAACTTCCTCCACACCAAACTTCAAGCAAACTCATTAGAGGGTTAGTGCATAATCAAAATTCACATGTTCAGAGGTGACACAATCATTCTTAACACTTCTGGACATTGCACAAAGCTTCTGAAAGTTAATGGAACAAAGAAACTCATTCAACATAGCAAAAGCGGCAATGCGAAATAAAATGCAGAATCTGTCAAAAACAGAACAGTCCGTAAAGACGAATTTTGCAGGGGCACTTAACTTGCTCAGATGGAAAAACTCAAAACTAATGAAAGTTGCGTACATATCTGAGGATCACGCACGTAAATTTGCAGATTTTTTTGACTCTTCTACAGAGAGATCTGCGTGAATTCGCGAAAGACAGCAATTCTGTTTCTGCGCAGTAATCCAAATCTAGTATCAACTTTACCATAGAGACTTTACTTGGCACAAAAACATGATAAGGAGAGGTTGCTACAGTAGTAACAACTTCCAAGACACAACAAAACAGTAGCAAAATAAACGCATGGGTTATCTCCCAAGAAGTTCTTTCTTATTGGCCATTAAGATGGGCTCAGTAATTTTAATGATGATGCTCTCATACGGATGAGAGTCGCAGCAAAGAGAGAATCAAAAAGAAAGTATGAAGCAAATTTAAGCCTAACCCTCTTCCTATGAAAAGGAATCTTGTACACAAATAAATTCATGAAGAACAAAGTGACAAGCATAAGAAGATAAGACACGAGTAACTTCAAGATTCTCAACATAAAGAGGGGAAACTGAATATTATTAAGATGCATACAACCGTGTTTCTGATACGCGTAGATGCACACGTCCGTTGGGAACCCCAAGTGGAAGGTATGATGCGTATAGAAGCAAGTTTCCCTCGGTATGAAACCAAGGTTATCGAACCAGTAGGAGCCAAGAAGCACGTGAAGGTTGTTGGTGGAGGAGTGTAGTGCGGCGCAACACCGGTGGAAACCGGCGCCAACGTGGAACCTGCACAACACAATCAAAGTACTTTGCCCCAACGTAACAGTGAGGTTGTCAATCTCACCGGCTTGCTGAAAACAAAGGATTAAACGTATCGAGTGGAAAAGGGTGTTTGTTTGCAAAGAACAATAAGAACAGTAGAATGTATTCAGATGTAAAAGAATGGACCGGGGTCCACAGTTCACTAGTGGTGTCTCTCCAATAAGATAACTAACATGCTGGGTGAATAAATTACAGGCGGGCAATTGACAAATAAAGATTCAATACATAACAATGATGATTACTATGTGATTTAATCAGGGCATTACGACAAAGTACATAGACCGCTATCCAGCATGCATCTATGCCTAAATAATCCACCTTCAGGTTATCATCCGAACCCCTTCCAGTATTAAGTTGCAAACAACAGATAATTGCATTAAGTATAGTGCGTAATGTAATCAACACAAATATCCTTAGACAAAGCATTGAATGTTTTATTCCTAGTAGCAACAGCACATCCACAACCTTAGAACCTACTGTCATGATCCCAGATTCAATGGAGGCATGAACCCACTATCGAGCATAATCACTCCCTCTTGGAGTTACAAGTATCAACTTGGCCAGAGCCTCTACTAGCAACGGAGAGCATGCAAGAACATAAACAACACATATATGATAGATTGATAATCAACTTGACATAATATTCTATATTCATCGGATCCCGCCAAACACAACATGTAGCATTACAAATAGATGATCTTGATCATGTTAGGCAGCTCACAAGATCTAAACAATGATAGCACATGCGGAGAAGACAACCATCTAGCTACTGCTATGGACCCATAGTCCAAGGATGAACTACTCACGCATCAATCCGGAGGCGGGCATGATGATGTAGAGCCCCTCCGGTGATGATTCCCCTCTCCGGCAGGGTGCCGGAGGCGATCTCCTGAATCCCCGAGATGGGATTGGCGATGGCGGCGTCTCCGTAATGTTTTCCGTATCGTGGCTCTCGGTACGGGGGTTTCGCGACGAAGGCTATTTGTAGGCGGAAGGGTAGGTCAGGGGGCGACGCGAGGGGCCCAGACCACAGGGCCGCGCGGCCAGGGCCTGGGCCGCGCCGCCCTGTTGTCTGGCCGCCTCGTGGCCCCACTTCGTGTACTCTTTGGTCTTCTGGAAGCTTCGTGGAAAAATAGGACCCTGGGCGTTGATTTCGTCCAATTCCGAGAATATTTTCTTACTAGGATTTCTGAAACCAAAAACAGCAGAAAACAACAACTGGCACTTCGGCATCTTGTTAATAGGTTAGTGTCGGAAAATGTATAATAATGTTGTAAAGTATGTATAAAACATTCAAGTATTGTCATAAAAGTAGCATGGAAAATAAGAAATTATAGATACGTTTGAGACGTATCAGTTTCCCTCTCTCATAGTAACTTTCAGTAGCATCATTGATGAAATCCACAATATAACCATCACTGCACACAGTTAACACAAGTGTTTGCTTCTAAGATAGAAAGAAGTGGGTAAACTGACTCAACATAAAATAAAAGAATGGCTCTTCGCAGAGGGAAGCATGGATTACTATTTTTGTGCTAGAGCTTTTATTTTGAAAACATAGAAACAATTTTGTCAACGGTAGTAATAATTCATATGTGCTATGCATAATACTTCCTACAAGTTGCATGTCTCGTGCATAGAGTACTAATAGTGCTCGCACCTTGTCCTAATCAGCTCGGAAAACACGGATTATCATCGCATAACATATGTTTCAACCAAGTGTCACAAAGGGGTACCTCTATGCCGCTTGTACAAAGGTCTAAGGAGAAAGCACGCATTGGATTTCTCGCTTTTGATTATTCTCAACTTACACATCCATACCGGGACAACATAGACAACAGATAATGGACTCCTCTTTTAATGCTTAAGCATTCAACAACAGTTAATATTCTCATAAGATATTGAGGTTGTATGTCCAAACTGAAACTTCCACCATGATACATGGCTTTAGTTAGCGGCCCAATGTTCTTCTCTAACATATGCATACTCAAACTATTTGATCATGAAATCGCACTTACTTCAGACAAGACGAACATGCATAGCATCTCACATGATATCCAACAAAGGTAAAGTTGATGGCGTCCCAGAAACATGGTTACCGCTCAACAAGCAACTTATAAGAATTAAGACACATAACTACATATTCATCACCACAATAGTTTTTAAGCTATTTGTCCCATGAGATATATATTGCAAAGATAAAGGAATGAAATTTTAAAGGTAGCACTCAAGTAATTTACTTTGGAATGGCGAGAAAAATACCACATAGTAGGTAGATATGGTGGACACAAATGGCATGGGTTTTGGCTCAAGGTGTTTGCATGCACGAGAAGCATTTCCTCTCAGTACAAGGTTTGGGCTAGCAAGGTTGTTTGAAGCAAACACAAGTATGAACAGGTACATCAAAACTCACACAAGAACATATTGCAAGCATTATAAGACTCTACACTGTCTTCCTTGTTGTTCAAACACTTTACCAGAAGATATCTAGACTTAGAGAGACCAATCATTCAAACCAAATTAAACAAGCTCTACGGTAGTTCTTCATTAATAGATTAAACTACATGATGCACGAGCTTAAACATGATCTATGAGAGCTCAAACAATTGCCAAGTTGCCAAACCATATGTAGCATTTTCTGATTCCAACCAAATAGCAATTTAACGAAGCAATTTCAGCCTTCGCCATGAACATTAAAGCACAATTAAGAACACAAGTGTTCCATATGAAAAAGCGGAGCGTAATATCTCCAATATAGGAATGATGGGATCCAACTTTATTCAAACCAAAACGAAAATAAAAGCAAACCGACACTCCAAGTAAAGAACATAAGATGTGATGGAATAAAAATATAGTTTCACTAGAAGTGACCTGATAATGTTGTCGATGAAGAAGGGGATGCCTTAGGCATCCCCAAGCTTAGATGCTTGAGTCTTCTTAAAATATGCAGGGATGAAACACCGGGGCATCCTCAAGCTTAGACCTTTCACTCTTCTTGATCATAGTATATCATCCTCTTCTCTTGACCCTTGAAAACTTCCTCCACACCAAACTTCAAGCAAACTCATTAGAGGGTTAGTGCATAATCAAAAATTCACATATTCAGAGGTGACAAAATCATTCTTAACACTTCTGGACATTGCACAAAGCTTCTGAAAGTTAATGGAACAAAGAAACTCATTCAACATAGCAAAAGCGGCAATGCGAAATAAGAGGCAGAATCTGTCAAAAACAGAACAGTCCGTAAAGACGAATCTGGCAGGGGAACTTAACTTGCTCAAATGGAAAAACTCAAAACTAATGAAAGTTGTGTACATATATGAGGATCACGCTCGTAAATTTGCAGATTTTTTCGATTTTTCTACAGGGAAATCTGTACGAATTCGTGACAAACAGCAATGCTGTTTCTGCGCAGCAATCCAAATATAGCATCAACTTTAGCATAGAAACTTTACTTGGCACAAAAACATGATAAGGAGAGGTTGCTACAGTAGTAAACAACTTCCAAGACTCAACAATACAGTAAATAAAGTAAAACATGGGTTATCTTCCAAAAAAGTGATTTTCTTTAACGCCTTTCAGCTAGGCACAGAAAGTGCAAATCAAGTAACATCAAGAGAAGAAGCATCAACATCATAACTTGTTCTAATAATAGAATCAAAAGGCAACTTCATTCTCTTTCTAGGGAAGTATTCCATACCTTTCTTGAGAGGAAATTGATATTTAATATTACCTTCCCTCATATCAATAACTGACACCAACGGTTCGAAGAAAATGTCTTCCCAACACAATAGGACAAGATGCATTGCATTCAATATCCAAGACAACAAAATCAACGGGGACAAGGTTATTGTTAACCGTAATGCGAACATTATCAATCCTCCCCAAAGGTTTCTTTTTAACATTATCGGCAAGATTAACATCTAAATAACAATTCTTCAATGGTGGCAAGTCAAGCATATCATAAATCTTTTTAAGCATAACAGAAATACTTGCACCAAGATCACATAAAGCATTACACTCAAAATCATTGAATTTCATCTTAATGATGGTCTCCCAACCATCTTCTAACTTTCTAGGAATAGAAGCTTCAAGTTTTAATTTCTCTTCCCTAGCTTTAATGAGAGCATTTGTAATATGTTTTGTAAAGGCTAAATTTATAGCACTAGCATTAGGACTTCTAGCAAGTTTTTGTAAGAACTTTATAACTTCAGTAATATGACAATCATCAAAATCTAAACCATTATGTTCTACAGCAATGGAACCATTGTCACCAATATTTTTAAAAATTTCAGCAGTTTTATCACAAGCAATTTCAGCAGTTTCAGGCAATTTTGCGCGCTTTGTACTAGGAGTAGAAACATTGCCAACACCAATTATTTTACCATTAATAGTAGGAGGTGTAGCAACATGTGTAGAATCAACATTGCTAGTGGTGGTAATAGTCCATACTTTAGCTACATTATTTTCTTTAGCAAATTTTTCTTTTTCTTCTCTATCCCACCTAGCATGCAATTCAGCCAACATTCTAATGTTATCATATCATCAAGTAGTTTAGTTGTGGCGCCCAAGGTGATGGACATAAAAGTACCTCCAGCAGCTGAATCCAATAGGTTCCTCGAGGAAAAATTCAATCCTGCATAAAAGGTTTGGATGATCATCCAAGTAGTCAGTCCATGGGTTGGGTAATTTTTTACCAAAGATTTCATTCTCTCCCATGATTGAGCAACATGCTCATTATCAAATTGTTTAAAGTTCATAATGCTACTTCTCAAAGATATAATCTTAGCAGGAGAATAATATTTACTAATAAAAGCATCTTTACATTTAGTCCATGAATCAATACTATTCTTAGGCAAAGAAAGCAACCAATCTTTAGCTCTTCCTCTTAAGGAGAAAGGAAACAATTTCAGTTTTATAATATCACCATGTATATCCTTATACTTTTGCATTTCACAAAGTTCAACAAAATTATTAAAATGGGCAGCAGCATCATCAATACTAACACCAGAAAATTGCTCTATCATAACAAGATTCAGTAAAGCAGGTTTAATTTCATAGAATTCTGCAGTAGTGGCAGGTGGAGCAATAGGAGTACATATAAAATCATTATTATTTGTGCTAGTGAAATCACACAACTTAGTATTTTCAGGAGTACCTATTATAACAGTAGTAAAGTAAACTAAGCAAATAGAATAAAAACAAGTAACTAATTTTTTTTGTGTTTTGATATAGAGCTAATAAATAAGACAGATAGTAAAGCAACTAATTTTTTGTGTGTTTTTAATATGTAGCAAACAAGACAAAAAATAAAATAAAGTAAAGCAAGACAAAAATAAAGTAAAGAGATTGGAAGTGGAGACTCCCCTTGCAGCGTGTCTTGATCTCCCCGGCAATGGCGCCAGAAATTTAGCTTGATACGCGTAGATGCACACGTCCGTTGGGAACCCCAAGTGGAAGGTATGATGCGTATAGAAGCAAGTTTCCCTCAGTATGAAACCAAGGTTATCGAACTAGTAGGAGCCAAGAAGCACGTGAAGGTTGTTGGTGGAGGAGTGTAGTGCGGCGCAACACCGGTGAAACCGGCGCCAACGTGGAACCTGCACAACACAATCAAAGTACTTTGCCCCAACGTAACAGTGAGGTTGTCAATCTCACCGGCTTGCTGAAAACAAAGGATTAAACGTATCGAGTGGAAAATGGTGTTTGTTTGCAAAGAACAATAAGAACAGTAGAATGTATTCAGATGTAAAAGAATGGACCGGGGTCCACAGTTCACTAGTGGTGTCTCTCCAATAAGATAACTAACATGCTGGGTGAATAAATTACAGGCGGGCAATTGACAAATAAAGATTCAATACATAACAATGATGATTACTATGTGATTTAATCGGGGCATTACGACAAAGTACATAGACCGCTATCCGACATGCATCTATGCCTAAATAATCCACCTTCAGGTTATCATCCGAACCCCTTCCAGTATTAAGTTGCAAACAACAGATAATTGCATTAAGTATGGTGCGTAATGTAATCAACACAAATATCCTTAGACAAAGCATTGATGTTTTATCCCTAGTAGCAACAGCACATCCACAACCTTAGAACCTACTGTCACGATCCCAGATTCAATGGAGGCATGAACCCACTATCGAGCATAATTACTCCCTCTTGGAGTTACAAGTATCAACTTGGCCAGAGCCTCTACTAGCAACGGAGAGCATGCAAGAACATAAACAACACATATATGATAGATTGATAATCAACTTGACATAATATTCTATATTCATCGGATCCCGCCAAACACAACATGTAGCATTACAAATAGATGATCTTGATCATGTTAGGCAGCTCACAAGATCTAAACAATGATAGCACATGCGGAGAAGACAACCATCTAGCTACTGCTATGGACCCATAGTCCAAGGATGAACTACTCACGCATCAATCCGGAGGCGGGCATGATGATGTAGAGCCCCTCCGGTGATGATTCCCCTCTCCAGCAGGGTGCCGAAGGCGATCTCCTGAATCCCCCGAGATGGGATTGGCGGCGGCGGCGTCTCTGTAATGTTTTCCGTATCGTGGCTCTCGGTAGAGGGGGTTTTGCGACGAAGGCTATTTGTAGGCGGAAGGGTAGGTCAGGGGGCGACACGAGGGGCCCAGATCACAGGGCCGCGCGGGCAGGGCCTGGGCCGCGCCGCCCTGTTGTCTGGCCGCCTCGTGGCCCCACTTCGTGTACTCTTCGGTCTTCTGGAAGCTTCGTGGAAAAATAGGACCCTGGGCGTTGATTTCGTCCAATTCCGAGAATATTTCCTTACTAGGATTTCTGAAACCAAAAATAGCAGGAAACAACAACTGGCACTTCGGCATCTTGTTAATAGGTTAGTGCCGGAAAATGTATAATAATGTTGTAAAGTATGTATAAAACATTCAAGTATTGTCATAAAAGTAGCATGGAACATAAGAAATTATAGATACGTTTGAGACGTATCAGTTTCCCTCTCTCATAGTAACTTTCAGTAGCATCATTGATGAAATCCACAATATAACCATCACTTAAAACATTCTTATCATGGTTCATATGCATAAAGGTATCATTTTTGACATAAGAAAAACTCTTCTCATTAATAGTAATTGGAGCAGGATCATTATCAAGAATTTGAACATGGTAAACAAGTTGCATACTAAGGGAATGGTTTTTGGCAAGCCCATTATAACTATGACAAGTTTCATAAGGATAATTGTAACATGTGTCATATCCATCTCTATAGCGATTATCTAAACCAGAATATGTAATATCATTATTTTCACTAAAAGTAGAAGTCTCAAATATAGGATCTTCAAGCACAACATCCCCAAGCTTAGAGCTTTCAATATCATCGTTTGAGGGGACATGAATAATGCTATCATCATTACTTTCATAATCAGTACCAAAGAGATTTCCAATATCAAAGGTAGTGTGCTCTTCCAAATCATGATCACTAATATGGGTAAAGGGTATAGGAAGATCATCGTACTCGGATTCATTATAATAATAATCATTAGGAGCAACATACTTACGGTTACCTATTGTTACCTCATACACGCGAGGATATGCTGTTACCTATTCTTCTTCTTCTTCTTCTTCTTCTTCTTCTTCTTCTTCTTCTTCTTCTTCTTCTTCTTCTTCTTCTTCTTCTTCTTCTTCTTCTTCTTCTTCTTCTTCTTCTTCTTCTTCTTCTTCTTCTTCTTCTTCTTCTTCTTCTTCTTCTTCTTCTTCTTCTTCTTCTTCTTCTTCTTCTTCTTCTTCTTCTTCTTCTTCTTCTTCTTCTTCTTCTTCTTCTTCTTCTTCTTCTTCTTCTTCTTCTTCTTCTTCTTCTTCTTCTTCTTCTTCTTCTTCTTCTTCCTTCTTCTTCTTCTTCTTCTTCTTCTTCTTCTTCTTCTTCTTCTTCTTCTTCTTCTTCTTCTTCTTCTTCTTCTTCTTCTTCTTCTTCTTCTTCTTCTTCTTCTTCTTCTTCTTCTTCTTCTTCTTCTTCTTCTTCTTCTTCTTCTTCTTCTTCTTCTTCTTCTTCTTCTTCTTCTTCTTCTTCTTCTTCTTCTTCTTCTTCTTCTTCTTCTTCTTCTTCTTCTTCTTCTTCTTCTTCTTCTTCTTCTTCTTCTTCTTCTTCTTCTTCTTCTTCTTCTTCTTCTTCTTCTTCTTCTTCTTCTTCTTCTTCTTCTTCTTCTTCTTCTTCTTCTTCTTCTTCTTCTTCTTCTTCTTCTTCTTCTTCTTCTTCTTCTTCTTCTTCTTCTTCTTCTTCTTCTTCTTCTTCTTCTTCTTCTTCTTCTTCTTCTTCTTCTTCTTCTTCTTCTTCTTCTTCTTCTTCTTCTTCTTCTTCTTCTTCTTCTTCTTCTTCTTCTTCTTCTTCTTCTTCTTCTTCTTCTTCTTCTTCTCATCGTTCCCTTCTTTAGGAGGGAGAGGCTTCTCCACATAACTCTGCTTTATTTCCAGAAACAATAGAAGAAACCTTGGAGGATTCCTTCTTTTCATTAATAAGTTTGAAACACATAGCGGTCCTATCATATTTTGGCAAAGTGTCATCTTCTAAAATATTTTGTATGTAAGTATTTGTATGGCAATTATTAATGCAATAAGAAAGACACCCATGCGAGGACATCATCAATATCAAGATCGTTAATATCTAACAAAGAAATTTTTCTTGATAACTCTTCACACTTGAAAAATAAGGTAAGTTCATCATGCTGATTAGGAATAATTTCATCATCACAATACAAATTTACAGACACTCATGGGGTTCGAATTATCATTGGAGGAGCATTGAAAATTAAAATGACCAACTCTATGGCAAAGTTCACAAATAAAAGGATAGAGGGCACACACTTTTTCACCAAGATCATCTAGAGCCCTAGACCACTTTCTAGTTTTTTCATTCCTATGATGGATACAATATTCATCTTCGGTTTGATTAATTTCACAAATTCTATGTATTCCACAAAAATTAACATGCTTATAGGAAATAGCATTTTCAGAAGTTTGAACATGTTCATTGCAATCATTAATAACAGTTTCATCCTTCATGCAAGCGTCTTTAAAAGGTTCATGATACTTATCAAAATTCTTCCTAGGAAATTCAATGTGAGAAGCAAAAGCTTTATAAATATTTGCAATAACTTGAGAGTCAAGACCATAAGTAGCACTCATATTTCGAAATTTATCAGTATCCATAAAAGTTTCAATGCATTCATAGTCATAATTTATACCTGACTCTCTACCTTTGTCGTTCTCCCAATCTTCAGCGTTCTCCTGAATCCGATTAAGAAGGTCCCATTTAAACTCATCTTTGTTGCGTGTGAATGATCCAGAACAAGCAGTATCCAGCAAGGTTTTATCCTGAAAAGAAAGTCTTGCATAGAAATTATTAATGATAACATTACCAGGAAGCTCATGAATGGGGCATTTGAGCATTAAAGACTTCAATCTCCCCCATGCTTGGGCAATACTCTCTCCATCATGAGGCCATAAATTATATATACGGTTTCGGTCTTTGTGAATTTCGCTTGGAGGATAGAACTTAGAATAAAATAGAGGCACAATATCCTTCCAATCAAGAGAACGCCCGTCCTTCGACGAGTTTATACCAATGCGCCGCTTTACCAGATAGCGACATAACAAATAATTTCTTCCTAACTTCATCCATCGAAATACCTGCACACTTGAATAACCCGCATAATTCATGCAAAAACAGTAAATGCTCTTCAGGATGAACAGTTCCATCCCCTTCATAGCGGTTATCCATAACACGTTCAATAATTTTCATGGGTATTTTATACGGTATACTTTCAGTCGGTGGATTTAAAATATCACAAGCATCATTAGAGTTATCGCATATGGAAGATAAAGTATTATCAGAGCAATTTTTCTCCCCTAAAGATGGGAAGCTAAAAAGATCACAAAAACTAGCTTCCCCAAGCTTAGACTTCTCCATAGCATTAGCAGTAATTGCATTCATACTAATAACATTGCTACTAGCATGCAAATAAGGTTCATAGGTTTTTTAATTTTCGCATCAAACAATTCTAAATCAGGAAAAAGATTAAAAAGCTCACTACTTTTTTGTTGTTTTCCATTATGCCTAACTAGTGAAAATAAAAACAAGAAACAAAAAGATGCAATTGCAGGATGTAAAGGAAATAGCTTCGAGCACTCACACACCGGCAACAATGCTAAGAAATAACTTAGTAGTCGGAGGATGTGAATACCTTTTACCTTACCTCCCCGGCAACGGCGCCAGAAAATTGCTTGCTGTCCACAACTGGCGCGTGGTCGACGTGGGAGGTTTGATGGCGGTTGACGGGCTTGATGGAGTGTCTTTATTCGTCCCCGGCAAAGGCGCCAGAAAATTAGCTTGATGTCTACTCACGCTTCTTTTCCTGTAGACAGTGTTGGGCCTCCAAGAGCAGAGGTTTGTAGAACGACAGCAAGTTTTCCCTTAAGTGGATCACCCAAGGTTTATCGAACTCAGAGAGGAAGAGGTCAAAGATATCCCTCTCAAGCAACCCTGCAATCACGATACAAGAAGTCTCTTGTGTCCCCAACACACCTAATACACTTGTCGGATGTATAGGTGCACTAGTTCGGCGAAGAGATAGTGAAATACAAGTAGTATGGATGTATATGAGTGGTAATAGCAATCTGAATAAAATATGGCAGCAAGTAAACATGCAGTAGAACAGTAAGTAAACGGTGTTTGCAGTATTGGAAACAAGGCCTAGGGATCATACTTTCACTAGTGGACACTCTCAACATTGATCGCATAATAAATAATAACTTCTTCTCATTTGTGCTACATACACTCTTTTGTTGGATGACAAACACCATTCGTTGTGTAGGGCTACAAGAGCTCCCTCAAGCCGGAGTTAACAAGCGCCACAACATTCGGCATTCATATTTAAGTAACCTTAGAGCATAATAGATCTTTGCAAAATAGTCCGAGTACTAACATAGCATACACACTGTCACCATTACACTATGAAGGGGGGATAGATCACATCAATACTATCATAGCGATAATTAACTCCATAACCTACAAGAGATTATGATCATAATCTACGACAAGAACCACACGATGCACACACTCTGTCACCTTTACACCATGCAGGAGGAATAGACTACTTTAATAACATCACATGAGTAGCACATAGACTAGTAGCGATACAAAGCTCATCATATGGATCTCAATTATGCAAAGAAATTCACGAGATCATTGTATTGGAGTACAGAGAGAGAGATTAACCACATAGCTACCGGTACAGCCCTTAGCCTCGAGAGAGAACTACTCCCTCCTCATCATGGGAGCAGCAGCGTCGATGGAGATGGTGGTGGTGTCGATGGAGAAGCCTTCCGGGGGCACTTCCCCGTCCCGGCGGCGTGCCGGAACAGAGACTCCTGCCCCCCAGATCTTGGCTTCGCGATGGCGGCGGCTCTGGAAGGTTTCTCGTACCGTGGCTTATTCGTATCGAAGATTTAGGTCAGGGACTTTATATAGGCGGAAGGGCAGCCTCGGAGGGGGTCTGGTGCAGCCACACCATAGGGGGGCGCGCCCACCCCCTGGCTGCGCCACCCTGTGGTCTGGTGGCCCCCCTCTGGTTCCTCTCGGGTGTTCTGGAAGCTTCGTGGAATTCTAAGATGCTGGGCGTTGATTTCGTTCGATTCCGAGAATATTTCCTTACTAGGATTTCTGAAACCAAAAACAGTAGAAAACAGGAACTGGCACTTCGGCATCTCGTCAATAGGTTAGTTCCGGAAAATACATCAAAACGATATAAAGTGTGAACAAAACATGTAGGTATTGTCATAAAACAAGCATGGAACATCAGAAATTATAGATACGTTTGAGACGTATCGGCAACATGCGGAGCTTCCCAACAGCGGCAATCTGGCGTCGCTGTTTTTTTTTGAGCAAACCACGCATTACCATTAGATTAAACTTTGAGATTACAGCAAACGTGTCCACCTCTGGAAATATCCAGATGACAGCAGACATAGGAAATTGCACACAGACCCCTAGAAAACGTAAAAATACAAAGAGAGCCCTTCGGGTCCTTGAGCGCATCCACGACGCGTCCAATCGCAATCTCCGCCGCCGCTGCCGTCGGCATCGCCGCCGCAGAAGAAAAAGATGGACTAACCGCATCCCCAGCGCAACTCCTTTGAGGACCTCAAAAGTCGGCTGCTGCACGCAGCAGCACCATCGCCATTGGAGCTCGTCGGCCGGGGAAGAAGCCCCGTCACTCCTCAGAGCCAAGCTCCGCTGCCTCCCGTCGACCATGTCGAGGAAGAACATCGGGGCCACATCCTTCGTACCTCGCATCCCTCTCCTATGCAACAATCTTCTGGACGAGGCCGGCGCACGCCGCCGACCATCTCCTGGACTCTTCCCACCCAATTCCCGGACGGATCCAGAGACACACCGCCCCGGGGGCAGCAAACCGGGGAGAACAAAATCCCACCTCGACCACGCCGACGCTGCCTCGACGTTGCCGCCCGGGAAACTTCTCCGCACGCCCAGATCTCGGATCCCGGCCGCGGAAAACTTATTCGCCGCCGCCGGAACGCCGGCGGCACGCACATCTATCCCACACATATTTACATGCCGGAGACGAAGATCCTGGGCCCCCCACCCTCCCGCCGCCGGAGCGGCTGATGGAGGGAAGAGAGACCCAAGATCTCGCCGGCGGTGAAGGTGGAGAAGAGAGTTGGCCCCTGGATTCGCCTCTCTTTACTGTAGAGGAGAAAAGGGGAGAAAGCTATCGACGACAGAGCTGTTACTCTAGGCCGATGCGGCCACTTCGCGCTGGGATGCTGCGTGTGGCGCAGCTCCTCCATCAACCTCCAGGCCGGCGTGCCGTCAAGGAGGCCTTTGAAGTTGAGTTCCGGCCGGAGTTCCCCGTTCTACCTGCGTCAAGTGGTGCGTCCCCGACGCGAGAAAGGAGTCCGGCGACGGGATTTAGGCAGCGATGGAGAAGATGATCTTCTGGGACTGGATCGCGTTTGCAATTTTCTTTTTAGGGTCCTCTATGTAAATTTCTGGCCTGCTTTCAAGTTTCTTTCTTTCAGGGCCTTTATTGTAAAATGTACCCACCGAGTTAATGCAGCTTCTTCGGGGTCTTTCTAGACCCCGATCCCCTGTTAAAAAAACTCATGTCTCAGAATTTAATTTTTAGAACTTGTCATAATATATTTAAAACTGGTGTTGTTTCAAAGTACTCATCATTTGGAACACAAATATTCACTCGAAATAGAAATCGGCCATTTGATTTAAAAGATAAGACATATGCAAAATTTAGAGTAAAATGAAAAAGCATGGGATGAGAAGAGAGATAAAGACAGGTGTGGCAGAGTGAACAGGAAAGATGCGTGTATGTATGTCACATATTTTCACCTGCACATAATAGGAGAGAGAGTGGATTTCCTAATTTAAATGCAAATAAACGGTTGACGCCGTCTAGCCAGCAGATTTTTTACTTGCGGTGGTCAGCACATCCTTGAGCAGGCTATCAAAATTGGCCAACGACCTGCCGCGAGGTTGCGTGGTTGCACGAAGACCGACCTCTTTCCATTCCATTGACTTCCGCTTCATCTCCTTCCCTACCTCACCTCCCATCGCCTCCCTTATCCTCGCCTCCACCACCTCCCGGCGCACGTCGTCGCCGACCTCCATCCCGACGCCCCACTCGACGCACACGTAGCGGGTGTTGGTCTGCTGGTCGGCGAAGAAGGGCCAGCACAGCATGGGCACCCTGGCGCTCAGCCCCTCCATGGTGGAGTTCCACCCGCAGTGCGTCAGGAACACGCCGACGGCCTCGTGCCGCAGCACCGCCTCCTGCTCGCACCAGGTCGTCAGGAGGCACCTGCCCTTGGTCGCCTCCAGGAACTCGGGAGGCAGCGTGGCAGAAGCGGCGGCGTCGCCCTTGGCCAGCAGGTCGTTCCTCACGATCCATAGAAAGTCGTAGCCGCAGTTGGCCAGCCCCCACGCGAACTCCACCAGCTCCTGGCTAGACATGGTGGTTGTGCTCCCGAAGTTGACGTACACCACGGACCGGGGCTCCCTGCCGTGGAGCCACTCGAGGCAGGAGCGGTCTTCTCTCCAGAGGCTGGAGCGTGTAGTGGCGAGCGGGCCGCCACCGTCGGGGAGGAGCTGCTCGGCGAGGAAGTTGAGCGGGCCGATGGTGTAGATCGGCGGGAGTATGTCGCGCATGGCGTCCAGCGCGGGCTGCTCGAGCTCGTCGAAGGTGTTGAGGATGATGGCGGCCGCCCGGTCCGACTGCTCCACCTCGTGCATCAGGAAGTTGAGCACGATGCCATCGAGGTCCGTCGTGCAGATGAAGGAGGGGAAGTCTCGGAGGCGCATGTGCTTGCTCATCCCGGGAGCCTGCGTCACCGGCGTATCCAAGTACCCGTTCGTCAGCTGCTCTTCATCTGCCCAAATTAACATCAATGTCGCTGACGGTGACGAGACGATGTCACGATCGAGGAGGACGTAGGAGTGCCTAAACGTACCTTTGAGAGGAGAGACGCCTTCGTCCATGAGGAATCGGAAGTTGCGGTAACCCATGTAGCCGCAGGCGCTGGCGGTCCAGAAGAGCGCGCACGGCACGCCCACCGCCGCCGCCGCGTCCACGCAGAAGCTCATGAGGTTGTCCCCCATGACGCAGGTCACCGGCGGCACCCCGGCTGTGCCGTTGAGGTCCTGAAGCAGCTTCTTGAAGTGGGGAAGGCAGGTGGTCATGGTGTAGTAGCAGAGAGACTCCGAGTGCTGCGTGGCGTCGGCGACGTCGGACGGGGGGAGGCCGTCGGGAATGGTGGCGAACCGGAAGTCCGAGAGGCCCGCGACGGTGGCGAGGCCGCGGGAGCGGACGAGGCGGCGGTGATTGTACTCGGTGTTGACGAAGGTGACGTAGAAGCCCTTGCAGTGGAGGATCTTGGCCAGCTTCATCATCGGCGTGACGTGCCCCTGCGAAGGAAACGGCAGGCACACCACGTGGGGCTTCTCGTCGGCCGGAGCAGCACCCATGTCGCCGCCCGCCGGAATCTTATACATGAAGGTCAAAGATTGCTACTGTGTTGGCTGCAAGAGAAAAATGCGATCTTCCTGCTTATAGTGGCAATGCGAAGGTATATATAGGTGCATGCGGGCATGCGGCTAGCGATTAGTCCAAGTGACAACCGAACGATGCCCAGCATTATGTGGACGTGAGAAAAAAATCTGACTAGGCGTCGAATTTAGTGTCCAAGTCAACAACTGATCAACTCTTAGAATCCCATTGTTTTTGTCTCAAGCTCTGCCACTAGCTATAGGCGAAGAAACTTCAAGCCACGACGTTTACACCAACGCGAGAAGAGAGGCGTGCTACTTTTCTTTTCTCATGTGTGTGATGCCATCACTAGAACGCACCTGTACCACCCGCGTGTTCGCGTCCCGGACTTATCACATCCATCGGCTGCTTTTTTTCTTTGGCGCAAAATGCGTGCTGTATTTCTATAGAAGAATAAGAATATATTTACAAGAAGCAAAGAGTATCTTCAAAAGCCTTTGTATCTTTCGAGTTGGAATTGCTACAAATTTAAAATATAGCAATTTGCTCTAAAAAAAAGTTACTCCAAGAGTCTTTTTGTATAACTGGTTTTCACATGTAAAATTATGGATTTGATTATTTCTCAGTCGACTGGGAACTAACTTCGTTTTCACTCAGACGATGTCATCAAATCTCACTTGCAAGTCATGTTGCAACTCATGACTAATCTGAATCACAATGCAAATCAAATGTCGTATGACTTGACTAAGCACGAAGCTAGTTCTCAGCTAGCTAAGAACGAACAAATCCCTAAACTTATAACAAGCTTGGTATAGTTGCCCTCCAACTTGGTATATTTGCAAAGTGTGATGCCCACTTCGTATAACACGCGAGACAACCAAGTGCCCGTGACCCTGAGGTTTCTCTTCGTGCGCTCGGCCGCCGGCCACTGCCCCGCCTCCTCCCCTGGCGCGGGTCGCCTTAAGCTGCCTCTCCTGCGTGGGCTGACACCCCCGACGCACCTTTCCCTCTCAGAGCTCGCAAGGCCGCTGCCAAATCAAGCCCCGGCGTGGCCCACCACCATCGCAGACTTGCCGGCCGATCCGGCCCGGTGGAGACCCACGGCCACCGCGTCTATGCCCGTCCTCGGCGCGTCTTTCGCCGAGAGCCGCAGCCGCCGCGTCTTCAGCCGTTTGGTTCCCTTTTTCCCCCTCCGCCCCAAGCCACTGAACCGCCTAATCGAGCTCCGCCTTCCCAGCAGTCATGCCGTCTGATTCAGACCAGAGGAGGTTCCACGCCGCCAAGAAGAAGAAGAAGAAGAAGAAGAAGAAGAAGAAGAAGAAGAAGAAGAAGAAGAAGAAGAAGAAGAAGAAGAAGAAGAAGAAGAAGGGAAAAAGGTAACCCACTGACATGTGGGTCACGTGTGTCCATGACCAGTTGTGGGTTTCTATTATAGGTATGCTACTGATGATTCCAAAGTGTAGGAGACCAATTGTAATACTTTTCAATAAGAAAGGTTGTCGAAGCCACGAAGAGCTGAAGGTATTGGTTAGTATAATTGGCAAGGAAACAATAATAAGAAAGTAACAATTTTGATATTTTGGGTGTATAGTTTGCAATAAAAGTAAAGTGCAGAAAGTAAATAGCAAATAAGTAAATGCTCTCGATAAAAGAAAAGCCCAATTATCTATGTAGCAAGAGGACAAGCTCAAGTCAAGTGTGTGTGCTTATATGATACTAAAGTTCCCGAGGGAGGCATGAATTTACTAGCATCTGAGTTCTACACAACATGGTAAATATTTTGTCAAGCTTTATTCAATTAGGGGTGGAGGCGTGGAGCCTAAATTAGGTGCAACTATAGATATGTGCAAACACATTCCTTATGATGGGTTCTAGGGCCATTTTCATGTGCAAATATAGGAATCATTTAGACATAAATGTTCCACCATAGTAATAAGATCATTGGTCCCCGACATAAACCCCTCTAATGCAACCCATAGTATTGGAAAACGGTTTCTGACAGTCTGTCCCTTCCAACACGAATGCATTACATTAAAGTGCGGCCCTTGAGCCCATATAGGTGAAGTAATATGCAGTCGAAGTTCGCATAAAACCATCATAGAACAACATAAAAGATAGAAAAACTTGACCAAATACTCATTGCACATCATATACAATCATAGCCAGATCATTCTATGCCCCCAGGAACGTGGGGAACTACTCACAAGTGTCAAACATGATATGGACCAGAGGCAGAATGATTAGAACACAATCTGGATATATATTCTCCCCACCAAATAACGACAAAGTACCAATCACAAATATGCAATAGCACTAAAAACAATATCCGGGGTTCAATTCAGTACAAACTATGAGGGGGACGACGTTGATATCGTAGATGGAGATGGTGGTGCTGGTGATTGATGGAGATGCCTCCTCCCAAGCCAAGTAGGAGTGAGGATGTCGATGGCGTCGATTTCCCCTTCACCGGAGGCACCGGTGTAGCAAGATCTACCCTCTCCCGGAGTAGGAGAGGAGTTTCGCCTTCGCCGCCGCCTCAATAAATCTCGGGAAAAATATGGCTTAGGTTTTTAGGCGAAACAGAGGTTCTGGTATAAAGGGGGAACCGAGGCGACGCTCGAGGGCCGAACGACCTTGGGTGGCGCGCCTAGGAAGGTAGGGCAAGTCACCTAGGCTCGTTCCCTCCTCGTGGCTCCCCTCTCGCGCTTCTTTCGCTCACGGTCCTTCACCGGGTGAAAACTGATTAGGTATTTTTGCCTTGATTTTTACCGAACCAGAAATCACTGAAACAAATAAAATACGAAAAAGGAGGCTTTCTGCCTCCCAGAAATTAAATATCAACGAAGGGGACTTTGTAGGAAAGTCCCGGAAATAAACTAAAAATACATCAATAAAGGTATATGATGTCAAATAACAATGAAAACTAAACATATATGTAGCAATAATGATGATATAAAATGTAGCTATATATCAAAGAGAAATTTGGCTAGGATTGGTAAACCTTCTCTCTCTTCTTTGTATACCTTGTTTTTAGCAATCCATTATAGGAAGGTTGTTGAAGATGATCTAAGAAGATTGGAAACAATCCACTTAGCACACTCCAACACTCACTCCACCAAAACCCTAGTCCTACTCACGCACTAGAGTATCATTCCATCCAAAACTCGCTCGCTCCTAAATTTTAAACTCATGATGGATGCGACCTATCAACTGAGTCTCATTACATAGATCCCTAACATTGTCAAATACTCGGGCATTCCATTGCTTCCAAATCATCCAAGCCATCAAGATCACCAACGTATCAAACCTTCTCCGGTCTCTCCTCTGAATCTAGTTCTGCCCTGCGACCACCAGGACTCAAGACGGTCATCTACCCGTGGTTCCGCCAGGCGCAAGTGGGTCCTTCTCAAAAAGCCAAACCACACCTGATTTGCAAAGCTAAAATGCCCCAAGATATGATCCAACTAGTGCTCCTCTTGCAATCAGGCAGCGCACACAACCGTGTGATCCTGAAGTCCATGCCATTGTCTTCAGTCCGATGTCTAGAGCCTATACTGAAGCACTAACCACACAAATTTCTTGCATTTGAGTGGTGCAAGTGATCTCCAAACTAGTGTTCGCACACGAACACGTCACCATGTACCTCCGACGCCGAGCGTGATACACAAGACACATCGTCTGGGGAGGCTCACTCGAAGCGCGATACGTAAGACAATCCGGCGGGTTCTTTTGAAGACCCGAAACCCCACATGCCTGGGTGAGACCCCGTCTGGACGCACAGCGGTGATGGGCTGCCCTAGGTCGATTTGCCCGCCCCTAGGACTTCACAGATCGAAGCTCTCCAACACGAAGAACGCCGAAGAACGAAGAGCAGAAAACAAGGGCGAGAGAGAAAAATTATAGGTTTGTACATTGGTTTATGATCGTGTGTTGTTGTTCAATCGGCCATCACCCTTCATGTATATGAAGGGCGATTGGACTTTCCATGCAAGCATTATGCTTGAGTTCACATTCAAAACCCTAGTTTAGGTCCAACTCAGATGGGTTGGTCCAAACTTTCTATAATTGTTCAGTCAAAAACTTATTTGCACCTTACGAACTAACTTTGAGGCAGTAAAGAATCTCAAATCAAAAGCTTGTAAACCTAAAAGTTGTTCGTCTCAAAAAAATGAAGAACTTTCATATTGATAACTTTTTCATATGAGTTGATCTTAACTGCATAGAATCGTACAAACACGAAAAAGTTTGTCCAGTTCCCAGAGCCATATTTGAACGATTTCCTTACACTCCGAACAAGACATCAAATATTCCATGTCTGATACATTGAGTTTGTCCCTATCTCGGATCAGGATGACCTAAAAATTAAAGTTGCTTGTTTCGACGATACGCATAACTTTCGTTTTTATCATTTTTTCATTTGAGGTCTTCTTCAAATTTTCACTCTTTAAGGCAAAAACGACTGTCAACACATACCCTCTGTTTTTTTGGCAAAACATATATTCCGAAAAATAACTTGCACTAATTTTTTCCTAAGGACAATGTCAACACTACATTGTCCATTGGTTCTTAGGACGATAATTCTGTATCATTCATGTATGTTAAGGGCGATAATTGTATATCGGCTATACGTGCGTTTAAGCTCTTGCTAGGCGCTCGGGTAGAACTTCTTCATATATCTTCTATTGAGGGCTCGAGGAAGTAAATTCCCGTCCAAGAATTCCACCAAGTATGAGTTTCCGGGAACTACTCTCGTGACCCTGAAAGGACCCTCCTAGCTCGGAGACCATTTGCCAAATTTTATGTCTTTTGATCCAATTGGCAGAATCACTTTCTAATTAGATCGCCAACTTGAAAGCTCTTCAACTTCATCTTTTTTTTATAAGCACATGCTACCCGTAACTTATCCTTCTCGTAACTTATCCTTCTATATGTCTTTCAGAGCAGTTAACCATTTATCAACCTCATCAATGGTGTGCATCATCAAGTCATGAAAATCCAGTGCCGATAAATCATTCTGCTTAGCGAATCTCAAAGCTGCTAGATTCACCTCTACCGGTAAAACGACTTTCTGTCCATACACAAGCTCATACAGAGTTATCTTTGTAGCACGATGCCTAGAGATTATATGTGCCCACAAAGCTTCAGAGAACACTTAATGCCACTTTCTCGGATGATCCTCAATCTTCTTCTTGATGAGCTTGATCAAAATTTTATTATTAGATTCATCTTGTACATTAGCCTGTAAAAGTACAAGCAGGTCGAAGATTGCAAACCGTGCTTTCTACAGGAGCGGCCGTGCGGCTTGTGATTAGTCCACCGTCCACGTGACGACTGACTATTCCCAGGAGGAAATTTTTCTGACCATGGGCGGATTTTAGTGCCCAAGTCATTTCCTTCTCAGGCTCTTCCACTGACTATCGACAATGAAATTCACCGGTACGAATACTACCGACCATACATAGCTTGGACTGAGGTTGGAGTGTGCTGGCCCCTCCCATCCACCCTCCACTGCTCATCCAACTGTGTCTAGGAAAAGGAAGACCCGAAGCAATATTTAGTTGTTTGCACTGAATTTGAAGAAAAACTGAAACTACACTTTTCACAGTTTAACAATCTGACAAAATCTGAAGCAAAACTGAACTCAACAAAAGGATACTCCATTTATATCCAATACTAATCTGAACATAAAACTGAACCCAACAATCTAACCAAATCTGAAGCAAAACTAAACCCAACAAAAGGATACTCTACGCATTCAAACTGAACCAAGATTATACAAAGAACAATTTAGCAATATATAGCGCTTACCATTAAAATTATACAAAACTTAGGCCTAATTCTTTTGAAAGCATAACAAATAAGCCAGCCTCTCACTAATTTCTTCCATAAGCCACCTGGTTTATTGGTCAAAGCTTCCCAAGTAATAAGCCGAAGCCGAGTGGCCTATAAGAGAAGTTAGGGAGGGGGCGACTTATTTTTTAAGAAAGCAAAAGAGCTGGGCTTTAATATTTAAAGAAGGTGGCATTTAACACTCAAATCTGTAGCAACGAATTGAAGCGCGTGATGTACACGTCCGTTGGGAATCCCAAGGTGTGATGCGCACAATGATGACGTGTAACTCACACGTTCGTTGGGAACCCCAAGAGGAAGGTATGATGCGCACAGCAGCAAGTTTTCCCTCAGAAAGAAACCAAGGTTTATCGAACCAGGAGGAGCCAAGAAGCACGTTGAAGGTTGATGGTGGCGAAATGTGATGCGACGCAACACCAGGGATTCCGGCGCCAACGTGGAACCTGCACAACACAACCAAAGTACTTTGCCCCAACGAAACAGTGAGGTTGTCAATCTCACCGGCTTGCTGTAACAAAGGATTAACCGTATTGTGTGGAAAATGATTGTTTGCGAAGTAAACAGTAAAACAAGTATTGCACTAGATTGTATGTGATGTAAAGAATAGGACCGGGGTCCACAGTTCACTAGAGGTGTCTCTCCCATAAGATAAAAGCATGTTGGGTGAACAAATTACAGTCGGGCAATTGACAAATAGAAAATGGCATAACAATGCATATACATGATATGATAAATATAGTGAGATTTAATTGGGCATTACGACAAAGTACATAGACCGCCATCCAACTGCATCTATGCCTAAAAAGTCCACCTTCAGGTTATCATCCGAACCCCATTCAGTATTAAGTTGCAAAGCAACAGACAATTGCATTAAGTATGGTGTGTAATGTAATCGACAACTACATCCTTAGACATAGAATCAATGTTTTATCCCTAGTGGCAACAGCACATCACAACCTTAGAACTTTCTGTCACTGTCCCAGGTATCAATGAAGGCATGAACCCACTATCGAGCATAAATACTCCCTCTTGGAGTTAAGAGCAAAAACTTGGCCGAGCCTCTACTAATAACGGAGAGCATGCAAGATCATAAACAACACATAAGTAATAGATTGATAATCATCATAACATAGTATTCTCTATCCATCGGATCCCGACAAACACAACATATAGTATTACCAGATAGATGATCTTGATCATGTTAGGCAGCTCACAAGATCCAACAATGAAGCACAATTAGGAGAAGACGACCATCTAGCTACTGCTATGGACCCATAGTCCAGGGGTGAACTACTCACTCATCACTTCGGAGGCGATCATGGCGATGTAGAGTCCTCCGGGAGATTAATCCCCTCTCCGGCAGGGTGCCGGAGGCGATCTCCTAAATCCCCCGAGATGGGATTCGCGGCGGCGGCGTCTCTGGAAGGTTTTCCGTATCGTGGCTCTCGGTACTGGGGGTTTCGCGACGGAGGCTTTAAGTAGGTGATACGTCTCCAACGTATCGATAATTTCTTATGTTCCATGCTACTTTATTGATGATACCTACATGTTTTATGCACACTTTATGTCATATTTGTGCATTTTCTGGAACTAACCTATTAACAAGATGCCGAAGAGCCGATTCGTTGTTCTCGCTGTTTTTGGTTTCAGAAATCCTAGTAAGGAAATATTCTCGGAATTGGACGAAATCTTCGCCCAGGGTCCTATTTTTGCACGAAGCTTCCAGAAGACCGAAGAGGGAAGGAAGTGGGGCCACGAGGCGCCGACACCATAGGGCGGCGCGGCCCAGGCCCTGGCCGCGCCGACCTAGGGTGTGGGGCCCTCGTGTGGCCCCCCACGTTGCCCTTTCGCCTACTTAAAGCCCCCATCGCGAAACCCCCAGTACCGGGATCCACGATACGGAAATCCACTCCGGAGGTGATGAGTGAGTAGTTCTCCCCTGGACTATGGGTCCATAGCAGTAGCTAGATGGTCGTCTTCTCCTTGTTGTGCTTCATTGTTGGATCTTGTGAGCTGCCTAACATGATCAAGATCATCTATCTGTAATACTATATGTTGTGTTTGTCGGGATCCGATGGATAGAGAATACTATGTTATGGTGATTATCAATCTATTGTTTATGTGTTGTTTATGATCTTGCATGCTCTCCATTATTAGTAGAGGCTCGGCCAAGTTTGTACTCTTAACTCCAAGAGGGAGTATTTATGCTCGATAGTGGGTTCATGCCTTCATTGACACTCGGGACGGTGACGGAAAGTTCTAAGGTTGTGATGTGCTCGTTGCCACTAGGGATAAAACATTGATTCTATGTCTAAGGATGTAGTTGTCGATTACATTACGCACCATACTTAATGCAATTGTCTCGTTGCTTAGCAACTTAATACCGAATGGGGTTCGGATGATAACCCGAAGGTGGACTTTTAGGCATAGATGCGATTGGATGGCGGTCTATGTACTTTGTCGTAATGCCCAATTAAATCTCACTATATTTATCATATCATGTATATGCATTGTTATGCCTTTCTCTATTTGTCAATTGCCCGACCGTAATTTGTTCACCCAACATGCTTTTATCTTATGGGAGAGACACCTCTAGTGAACTGTGGACCCCGGTCCTATTCTTTACATAGCATACAATCTACTGCAATTGTGTTTTACTGTTTTCTTTGCAAACATCTTCCACTCGATACGTTTAATCCTTTGTTACAGCAAGCCGGTGAGATTGACAACCTCACTCGTTTCGTTGGGGCAAAGTACTTTGGTTTTGTTGTGCGGATTCCACGTTGGCGCCGGAATCCCTGTTGTTGCGCCGCATCACATTTCGCCACCATCAACCTTCAACGTGCTTCTTGGCTCCTACTGGTTCGATTAAACCTTGGTTTCATACTGAGGGAAACTTGCTTCTATACGCATCATACCTTCCACTTGGGGTTCCCAACGGACGTGTGCATCTACGCGTATCAGTAGGCGAAAGGGCAAGGTCAGAGGGGGTCTGGTGGGGCCAGACACTAGGGCGGCGCGGCCAGGGCCTGGGCCGCGCCGCCACCATGTGTGGGCCCCACGTAGCCCCTCTCTGGCGACTCTCGGGTGTTCTGGATGTTTTCGGGCAAAATAGGAACCTGGCGTTGATTTCGTCCAATTCCGAGAATATTTCCTTACTAGGATTTCTGAAACCAAAAACAGCAGAAAACAACAACTGGCTCTTCGGCATCTTGTTAATAGGTTAGTTCCAGAAAATGCGTAAATACGACATATAATGTGCATAAAACATGTAGATATCATCAATAATGTAGCATGGAACATAAGAAATTATCGATACGTTGGAGACGTATCACACAACAGCAAGTTTTCCCTCAGAAAGAAACCAAGGTTATCGAACCAGTAGGAGCCAAGAAGCACGTGAAGGTTGTTGGTGGAGGAGTGTAGTGCGGCGCAACACCAGTGAAACCGGCGCCAACGTGGAACCTGCACAACACAATCAAGATACTTTGCCCCAACGTAACAGTGAGGTTGTCAATCTCACCGGCTTGCTGAAAACAAAGGATTAAGCGTATCGAGTGGAAGATGGTGTTTGTTTGCAAAGAACAGTAAGAATAATGATTGCAGTAGAATGTATTCAGATGTAAAAGAATGGACCAGGGTCCACAGTTCACTAGTGGTGTCTCTCCAATAAGATAACTAACATGCTGGGTGAACAAATTACAGGTGGGCAATTTACAAATAAAGATTCAATACATATCAATGATGATTACTATGAGATTTAATCAGGGCATTACGACAAAGTACATAGACCGCTATCCAGACATGCATCTATGCCTAAATAATCCACCTTCGGGTTAGCATCCGCACCCCTCCGGTATTAAGTTGTAAACAACAAATAATTGCATTAAGTATGGTGCGTAATATAATCAACACAAATATCCTTAGACAAAGCATCGATGTTTTATCCCTAGTAGCAACAGCACATCCACAACCTTAGAACTTTCTGTCACTCGTCCCGCATTGAATGGAGGCATGAACCCACTATCTAGCATAAATACTCCCTCTTGGAGTTACAAGTATCAACTTGGCCGGAGCCTCTACTAGCAACGGAGAGCATGCAAGAACATAAACAACACATATATGATAGATTGATAATCAACTTGACATAATATTCTAGATTCATCGGATCCCACCAAACACAACATGTAGCATTACAAATAGATGATCTTGATCATGTTAGGAAGCTCACAAGATCTAAACAATGATAGCACAAGCGGAGAAGACAACCATCTAGCTACTGCTATGGACCCATAGTCCAAGGATGAACTACTCACTCATCAATCCGGAAGCGGGCATGATGATGTAGAGCCCCTCCGGTGATGATTCCCTCTCCGGCGGGGTGCCGGAGGCGATCTCCTGAATCCCCCGAGATGGGATTGGCGGCGGCGGCGTCTCTGGAAGGTTTTCCGTATCGTGGCTCTCGGTACAGAGGGTTTCACGACGAAGGCTTTAAGTAGGCGGAAGGGCGGAGTCGGAGGGGTCACGGGGGCCCCACACGCTAGGGCCGCGCTGCCCTAGTGTGTCGGCGCCTCGTGGCCCCACTTCCTTTCCCCCTCGGTCTTCTGGAAGCTTCGTGGAAAAATAGGACCCTGGGCGTTGATTTCGTCCAATTCCGAGAATATTTCCTTTGTAGGGTTTCTGAAACAAAAAACAGCAGAAAACAACAACTGGCACTTCGGCATCTTGTTAATAGGTTAGTGCCGGAAAATGTATAATAATGCTGTAAAGTATGTATAAAACATTCAAGTATTGACATAAAAGTAGCATGGAACATAAGAAATGATAGATACGTTTGAGACGTATCAAGCATCCCCAAGCTTAGTTCCTACTCGCCCTCGAGTAGGTAAACGATAACACAAATAATTTCTGAAGTGACATGCTACCAACATAACCTTGATCAACAGTATTGTAAAGCATATGAGATGAATGGAGTGATCTGAAGCAAAATATTGCTAACAAAAGATGATGACTAAACAAATGAATCATATAGCAAAACTTTTCATGAATAGTACTTTCAAGACAAGCATCAATAAGACTTGCATAACAGCTAACTCATAAGCAATAAATTCTTAGTAGAATGAATTGAAGCAACACAAAGGATGATTAAATTTCAGCAATTGCTTTCAACTTGTAACATGTATATCTCATGGATATTTGTCAACATAGAGTAATATAACAGGTGCAATAAGTAAACATGTAAGAATCAATGCACATAGTTAACACAAGTGTTTGCTTCTAAGATAGAAAGAAGTGGGTAAACTGACTCAACATAAAGTAAAAGAATGGCCCTTCGCGAGAGGAAGCATGGATTACTATTTTTGTGCTAGAGCTTTTATTTTGAAAACATAGAAACAATTTTGTCAACGATAGTAATAATTCATATGTGCTATGCATAATACTTCCTACAAGTTGCAAGTCTCATGCATAGAGTACTAATAGTGCTCGCACCTTGTCCTAATCAGCTCGGATAACACGGATTATCATCGCATGACATATGTTTCAACCAAGTGTCACAAAGGGGTACCTCTATGCCGCCTGTACAAAGGTCTAAGGAGAAAGCACGCATTGGATTTCTCGCTTTTGATTATTCTCAACTTAGACATCCATACCGGGACAACATAGACAACGAGATAATGGACTCCTCTTTTAATGCTTAAGCATTCAACAACAGATAATATTCTCATAAGAGATTGAGGTTGTATGTCCAAACTGAAAATTCCACCATGATACATGGCTTTAGTTAGCGGCCCAATGTTCTTCTCTAACACATGCATACTCAAACCATTTGATCATGAAATCGCACTTACTTCAGACAAGACGAACATGCATAGCATCTCACATGATATCCAACAAAGGTAAAAAGTTGATGGCGTCCCCGAAACATGGTTACCGCTCAACAAGCAACTTATAAGAACTAAGACACATAACTACATATTCATCACCACAATAGTTTTTAAGCTATTTGTCCATGAGCTATATATTGCAAAGATAAAGGAATGAAATTTTAAAGGTAGCACTCAAGTAATTTACTTTGGAATGCCAAAAAAATACCATGTAGTAGGTAGATATGGTGGACACAAATGGCATGGGTTTTGGCTCAAGGTGTTTGGATGCACGAGAAGCATTTCCTCTCAGTACAAGGTTTTGGGCTAGCAAGGTTGTTTGAAGCAAACACAAGTATGAACAGGTACAACAAAACTTACACAAGAACATATTGCAAGCATTATAAGACTCTACACTTGTCTTCCTTGTTGTTCAAACACTTTACCAGAAAATATCTAGACTTAGAGAGACCAATCATGCAAACCAAATTTAACAAGCTCTACGGTAGTTCTTCATTAATAGATTAAAGTACATGATGCAAGAGCTTAAACATGATCTATGAGAGCTCAAAACAATTGCCCAGTTTCCAAACCATATGCAGCATTTTCTGATTCCAACCAAATAGCAATCAACGAAGCAATTTCAGCCTTCGCCATGATCATTAAAGCACAATTAAGAACACAAGTGTTCCATATGAAAAAGCGGAGCCTAATATCTCTAATATAAGGATGGTGGGATCCAACTTTATTCAAACCAAAACGAAAATAAAAGCAAACAGACGCTCCAAGTAAAGAATATAAGATGTGACGGAATAAAAATATAGTTTCACTAGAAGTGACCTGATAAGTTGTCGATGAAGAAGGGGATGCCTTGGGAATCCCCAAGATTAGATGCTTGAGTCTTCTTAAAATATGCAGGGATGAACCACCTGGGCATCCCCAAGCTTAGACCTTTCACTCTTCTTGATCATAGTATATCATCCTCTTCTCTTGACCCTTGAAAACTTCCTCCACACCAAACTTCAAGCAAACTCATTAGAGGGTTAGTGTATAATCAAAAATTCACATATTCAGAGGTGACATAATCATTCTTAACACTTCTGGACATTGCACAAAGCTTCTGAAAGTTAATGGAACAAAGAAACTCATTCAACATAGCAAAAGCGGCAATGCGAAATAAAAGGCAGAATCTGTCAAAACAGAACAGTCCGTAAAGACGAATTTTGCAGGGGCACTTAACTTGCTCAAACGGAAAAACTCAAAACTAATGAAAGTTGCGTACATATATGACGATCCCGCACGTAAATTTGCAGATTTTTTTGATTTTTTTACAGAGAGATATCCGCGAATTCGTGACAGACAGCAATTCTGTTTCTGCGCAGCAATCCAAATCTAGCATCAACTTTACCATAGAGACTTTACTTGGCACAAAAACATGATAAGGCGAGGTTCCTACAGTAGTAAACAACTTCCAAGACTCAACAATACAGTAAATAAAATGAAACTTGCGTTATCTCCCAAGAAGTGCTTTTCTTTAACGCCTTTCAGCTAGGCGCAGAAAGTGCAAATCAAGTATTATCCAGAGAAGAAGCATCAACATCATAATTTGTTCTAATAATAGAATCAAAAGGCAACTTCATTCTCTTTCTAGGGAAGTGTTCCATACCTTTCTTGAGAGGAAATTGATACTTAATATTACCTTCCTTCATATCAATAACAGCACCAACAGTTCGAAGAAAAGTTCTTCCCAACACAATAGGACAAGATGCATTGTATTCAATATCCAAGACAACAAAATCAACGGGGACAAGGTTATTGTTAACCGTAATGCGAACATTATCAATCCTCCCCAAAGGTTTCTTTTTAGAATTATCAGCAAGATTAACATCCAAATAACAATTTTTCAATGGTGGCAAGTCAAGCATATCATAAATTTTCTTAGGCATAACGTAAATACTTGCACCAAGATCACATAAAGCATTACATTCAAAATCATTGAATTTCATCTTAATGATGGGCTCCCAACCATCTTCCAACTTCCTAGGAATAGAAGGTTCAAGTTTTAATTTCTCTTCTCTAGCTTTAATAAGAGCATTTGTAATATGTTTTGTAAAGGCTAAATTTATAGCACTAGCATTAGGACTTCTAGCAAGTTTTTGTAAGAACTTTATAACTTCAGTAATATGATAATCATCAAAATCTAAACCATTATGTTCTACAGCAATGGAATCATTGTCACCAATATTTTGAAAAATTTCAGCAGTTTTATTACAAGCAGTTTCAGCAGTTTCAGACATTTTTGCACGCTTTGCACTAGGAGTAAAAACATTGCCAACACCAATTATTTTACCATTGATAGTAGGAGGTGTAGCAACATGTGAAGAATCAACATTACTAGTGGTGGTAATAGTCCAAACTTTAGCTACATTATTTTCTTTAGCAAGTTTTTCTTTTTCTTCTCTATCCCACCTAGCATGCAATTCAGCCAACATTCTTATATTATCATTAATTTGAACTTGGATGGCATTTGTTTTAGCAAACCTAGCATCTTTAACTTCCTCAGGCATAACTTTCAGTTTTAAAAGATCAACATCAAGAGCAAAACTATCAACCTTAGAAGCAAGAACATCAATTTTACCAAGCTTTTCTTCAACAGTTTTATTAAAAGCAGTTTGTGTACTAATAAATTCTTTAAGCATGACTTCAAGACCAGAGGGTACACTCTTATTATTATTGTAAGAATTACCATAAGGATTACCATAACCACTACCATTATTAGAAGGGTATGGCCTATAGTTGTTGTTACCATAATTATTCCTATAAGCATTGTTGTTGAAATTATTGTTCTTAATAAAATTCACATCAACATTTTCTTCTTGAGCAACCAATGAAGCTAAAGGAACATTATTAGGATCAATATGAGATCTACCATTTGCAAGCATAGACATAATAGCATCAATCTTATCACCCAAAGAAGAGGTTTCTTCAACAGAATTTACCCTCTTACCTTGAGGAGTTCGTTCAGTGTGCCATTCAGAGTAATTAATCATCATATCATCAACAAGCTTAGTCGCGGCGCCCAAGGTGATGGACATAAAAGTACCTCCAGCAGCTTAATCCAATAGGTTCCTCGAGGAAAAATTCAGTCCTGCATAAAAGGTTTGGATGATCATCCAAGTAGTCAGTCCATGGGTTGGGCAATTCTTTACCAAAGATTTCATTCTCTCCCATGCTTGAGCAACATGTTCATTATCAAATTGTTTAAAATTCATAATGCTACTTCTCAAAGATATAATCTTAGCAGGAGGATAATATTTACTAATGAAAGCATCTTTACATTTAGTCCATGAATCAATACTATTCTTAGGCAAAGAAAGCAACCAATCTTTAGCTCTTCCTCTTAGTGAGAAAGGAAACAATTTCAGTTTTATAATATCACCATCTATATCCTTATACTTTTGCATTTCACAAAGTTCAACAAAATTATTAAGATGGGCAGCAGCATCATCAGTACTAACACCGGAAAATTGCTCTCTCATAACAAGATTCAGTAAAGCAGGTTTAATTTCATAGAATTCTACTGTAGTAGCAGGTGGAGCAATAGGAGTACTTATAAAATCATTATTATTTGTGCTAGTGAAATCACACAACTTAGTATTTTCAGGAGTACCCATTGTAGCAGTAATAAAGTAACTAAGAAAATAGAATAAAGTAAAGACAAGTAACTAATTTTTTTTTGTGTTTTCGATATAGAGCTAGTAAATAAGACAGTAAATAAAGTAACTAATTTTTTTGTGTTTTTGATAATAAGCAAACAAGACATTAAATAAAATAAAGTAAAGCAAGACAAAAACAAAGTAAAGAGATTGGATGTGGAGACTCCCCTTGCGGCGTGTCTTGATCTCCCCGGCAACGGCGCCAGAAAAAGAGCTTGATGCGCGTGATGTACACGTCCGTTGGGAACCCCAAGAGGAAAGTGTGATGCGCACAGCAGCAAGTTTTCCCTCAGAAAGAAACCAAGGTTATCGAACCAGTAGGAGCCAAGAAGCACGTGAAGGTTGTTGGTGGAGGAGTGTAGTGCGGCGCAACACCAGTGAAACCGGCGCCAACATGGAACCCGCACAACACAATCAAGATACTTTGCCCCAACGTAACGAGTGAGGTTGTCAATCTCACCGGCTTGCTGAAAACAAAGGATTAAGCGTATCGAGTGGAAGATGGTGTTTGTTTGCAAAGAACAGTAAGAATAATGATTGCAGTAGAATGTATTCAGATGTAAAAGAATGGACCGGGGTCCACAGTTCACTAGTGGTGTCTCTCCAATAAGATAACTAACATGCCGGGTGAACAAATTACAGGTGGGAAATTGACAAATAAAGATTCAATACATATCAATGATGATTACTATGAGATTTAATCAGGGCATTACGACAAAGTACATAGAACGCTATCCAGCATGCATCTATGCCTAAATAATCCACCTTCGGGTTAGCATCCGCACCCCCTCCAGTATTAAGTTGTAAACAACAGATAATTGCATTAAGTATGATGCGTAATGTAATCAACACAAATATCCTTAGACAAAGCATCGATGTTTTATCCCTAGTAGCAACAGCACATCCACAACCTTAGAACTTTCTGTCACTCGTCCCAGCATTAAATGGAGGCATGAACCCACTATCGAGCATAAATACTCCCTCTTGGAGTTACAAGTATCAACTTGGCCGAGCCTCTACTAGCAACGGAGAGCATGCAAGAACATAAACAACACATATATGATAGATTGATAATCAACTTGACATAATATTCTAGATTCATCGGATCCCACCAAACACAACATGTAGCATTACAAATAGATGATCTTGATCATGTTAGGCAGCTCACAAGATCTAAACAATGATAGCACAAGCGGAGAAGACAACCATCTAGCTACTGCTATGGACCCATAGTCCAAGGATGAACTACTCACTCATCAATCCGGAGGCGGGCATGATGATGTAGAGCCCCTCCGGTGATGATTCCCCTCTCCGGTAGGGTGCAGGAGGCGATCTCCTGAATCTCCCGAGATGGGATTGGCGGCGGCGTCTCTGGAAGGTTTTCCGTATCGTGGCTCTCGGTACAGAGGGTTTCGCGACGAAGGCTTTAAGTAGGCGGAAGGACAGAGTCGGAGGGGTCACGGGGGCCCCACACGCTAGGGCCGCGCGGCCAGGGCCTGGGCCACACCGCCCTAGTGTGTCGGCGCCTCGTGGCCCCACTTCCTTTCCCCCTCGGTCTTCTGGAAGCTTCGTGGAAAAATAGGACACTGTGCGTTGATTTCGTCCAATTTCGAGAATATTTCCTTTGTAGGATTTCTGAAACCAAAAACAGCAGAAAACATCAACTGACACTTCGGCATCTTGTTAATAGGTTAGTGCCGGAAAATGTATAATAATGTTGTAAAGTATGTATAAAACATTGAAGTATTGACATAAAAGTAGCATGGAACATAAGAAATTATAGATAGGTTTGGGACGTATCACGAATTCTATCATTGAACAATAATTTTGCATACTTAACAATTAGGCAATTTCACTTGCAAACTTTGGCTTAAAAAGACTAGAATTAGTCTCCAAACTACTAAAGTTGGCCCCAATATCCTATATAATCAACTTCTAGATTCTAGAATAGATTTCCATCATATAGACTATCGTCATGAAAAATAGAAGTTGTCGATAGCTATGTCAAACTGTCATTATCATTCCATTCTTGTTGCCATCATTTACAATTTCTACTCTAGGTTGTAAACTATCATTCTTCTTTGGTTGCTGCCAATAAAAAAATAGATAATTACAGTAGTAAGCATGATAACATCATTTAGAAATTCCAGACTGCAACATACCTTTGCTCCTTTTCTTGTTGACATGGACATGACATCAACTCCTTCCCCCACAATTCAGACATACTCAAACATAAAGATGGCTGAGATCACTAAATACTCCTTCATAATTAAAATTATGATGGTCTTTTAAAACTAACAGGTACATGTAGCCTTAGGCTGGTCATAGTGCATAGTATCATATAGTAGTATCATGCATATGATACTTGTCTATGATATTATCACTATAGTGGGTGGTATTGTAGAGTAGTATCATAATATTCTAAATTTACTGTTTTGTAGACTCTCAATACAAATATGTGTACGAGATCTATTTAGTACTAACTTTTCTCGTAATGTGCGCTATGATACAGTATCTACCTATGTTACTCCAATCCTATCTCTCCTTGTTAATTAGATATCACATCAGCATTTTTGTGAACCTAAGATGCATGATACTACCTAAAATACTAGCACTATGGCTAGCCTTATGTAAAATTCGTCTAGTCCAATTTCTTTGTACAAATATGTACTCATACGTACGTGGGTTAACGGGTTTGGATATATATGCTTAGAAGAGCTCACAATTAATTAATTAGCTAATTATCTGAGAGCCTAAACTATATTTAAGGGAAAGGGTTACATTAGAGCATGACTCTTACCTAAATTAACAAAACTTACCAGACTATAAATCCTTATGACACGGACGCACACACTAACCAAAACAGCTGGTACTAGTTGACTTAGGGCATGTGCAATGGTTGATAAGATTGTCTTATCTTAATCCTGCCACGTAATCTAGATACAAGGGCATGCGCAATCGTTGATAAGGGTGTCTTATCTTAACCCTCACACGTAATCTAGATATAACAATCAAATAAGATGTACAATGGGTTATTTTTTTAGTCTTATCTTTAGTAACGAGACATCCTAAATTTGTGGTGAGAGAGATTGTGCATGATCTCTTAGCTAAGAGAAGACAAAGTCATTTTTTCATCTTTCTCTTTCCTCCATATCAGCATTTATTCTACGTGGCACTGCTAAGATATCACCATTGTACATGCCCTTAGGTCACGATTTGTTACCTTTTTAAGTAGTATAACTACACCGGTGACACTCTTGTTCCTGCTAGAACACTACCATCAATCAAAATTATGCTAACTTTTTTAAAATCTTGAGTTGTTGTGTTTTTGGGCTCCTTCGAGACTCGGCTCTTTGCAGATTGGTGACGTGAAGAATCAACTCAATCGTATGATCCATGTTCTCAGTCACACTGTCACGCACCACCATCGGCCACCCTAACGTAATACATGCTGACGGATCACACCGCCTTATGTGGAAACATGTTCTCATTAAAGATGCTCACATTCACCGATGCAGAGCATCACCTCGTCGGGACACACTTGTTTTCGTGCACGTCCCTAGCCCTCGGTGACACCCCGCACCGGACAACACTTCGGCGTGACGCGCTTCAGCTGCAAAGGATCCTCACAGGGGCGACGCCGCATGGAGGCCTGATACGTCTCCAACGTATCGATAATTTCTTATGTTCCATGCTACTTTATTGATGATACCTACATGTTTTATGCACATTATATGTCATATTTATGCATTTTCTGGAACTAACCTATTAACAAGATGCCGAAGAGCCGATTGCTCGTTTTCTCGCTGTTTTTGGTTTCAGAAATCCTAGTAAGGAAATATTCTCGGAATTGGACGAAACTTTCGCCCGTGGTCCTATTTTTGCACGAAGCTTCCGGAAGACCGAAGAGTCAACGAAGTGGGGCCACGAGGCAGCCGGGGACAGGGCGGCGCGGCCCAAGCCCCGGCCGCGCGGCCCTACCCCCCGGGCACCTCGTGTGGCCCCCGACCTACCCTTCCGCCTACTTAAAGCCTCCGTCGCGAAACCCCCAGCACCGAGAGCCACGATACGGAAAACCTTCCGAGACGCCGCCGCCGCGAATCCCATCTCGGGGGATTCAGTGAGATCGCCTCCGGCACCCCGCCGGAGAGGGGATTCATCTCCCGGAGGACTCTTCATCGCCATGATCGCCTCCGGAGTGATGAGTGAGTAGTTCACCCCGGACCATGGGTCCATAGCAGTAGCTAGATGGTCGTCTTCTCCTTGTTGTGCTTCATTGTTGGATCTTGTGAGCTGCCTAACATGATCAAGATCATCTATCTGTAATACTATATGTTGTGTTTGTCGGGATCCGATGGATAGAGAGTACTATGATTATGGTGATTATCAATCTATTGTTTATGTGTTGTTTATGATCTTGCATGCTCTCCGTTATTAGTAGAGGCTCTGGCCAAGTTTGTACTCTTAACTCCAAGAGGGAGTATTTATGCTCGATAGTGGGTTCATGCCTCCATTGAATCTGGGACGAGTGATGTAAAGTTCTAAGGTTGTGGATGTGTCTGTTGCCACTAGGGATAAAACATTGATTCTATGTCTAAGGATGTAGTTGTCGATTACATTACGCACCATACTTAATGCAATTGTCTCGTTGCTTAGCAACTTAATACCGAATGGGGTTCGGACGATAACCTGAAGGTGGACTTTTTAGGCATAGATGCAGTTGGATGGCGGTCTATGTACTTTGTCGTAATGCCCAATTAAATCCCACTATATTTATCATATCATGTATATGCATTGTTATGCCTTTCTCTATTTGTCAATTGCCCGACTGTAATTTGTTCACCCAACATGCTTTTATCTTATGGGAGAGACACCTCTAGTGAACCGTGGACCCCGGTCCTATTCTTTACATAGCATAAATTCTACCGCAATTGTGTTTTATTATTTTCTTGCAAACATCTTCCACTCGATACGTTTAATCCTTTGTTACAGCGAAGCCGGTGAGATTGACAACCTCACTCGTTTCGTTGGGGCAAAGTACTTTGGTTTTGTTGTGCGGATTCCACGTTGGCGCCGGAATCCTCGTTGTTGCGCCGCATCACATTTCGCCACCATCAACCTTCAACGTGCTTCTTGACTCCTACTCGGTCCGATTAAACCTTGGTTTCTTACTGAGGGAAACTTGCCACTGTGCGCATCATACCTTCCTCTTGGGGTTCCCAACGGACGTGTACATCTACGCGCATCAAAGCAAATTTCTGGCGCCGTTGCCGGGGAGATCAAGACACGCTGCAAGGGGAGTCTCCATTTCTCAATCTCTTTACTTTGTTTTTGTCTTGCTTAGTTTTTTTTACTAATTTGTTTGCTGCACCTAAACAAAACACAAAAAAATTAGTTGCTAGTTTTACTTTATTTACTGTCTTGCTCTCCATATCGAAAACACAAAAAAATTAGTTGCTTGCATTTACTTTATCTAGTTTGCTTTATTTACTGTTGCTAAAATGAATACCCCTGAAAATACTAAGTTGTGTGACTTCACAAATGCAAATAATAATGATTTCCTATGCACACCTATTGCTCCACCTGCTACTACAGCAGAATTCTTTGAAATTAAACCTGCTTTATCGAACTTGGTTATGAGAGATCAATTTTCCGGTGTTAGTTCCGATGATGCTCGCTGCCCATCTCAATAATTTTGTTGAACTTTGTGAAATGCAAAAGTATAAAGATGTAGATGGTGATATTATTAAATTGAAAGTGTTTTCTTTCTCATTAAGAGGAAGAGCTAAAGATTGGTTGCTATCTTTGCCTAAGAATAGTATTGATTCATGGACTAAATGCAAGGATGCTTTTATTGGTAGATATTATCCTCCCGCTAAAATTATATCTTTGAGAAGTAGCATAATGAATTTTAAGCAATTAGATACTGAACATGTTGCTCAAGCATGGGAGAGAATGAAAACTTTGGTAAAGAATTGCCCAACCCATGGACTGACTACTTGGATGATCATCCAAACCTTCTATGCAGGACTAAATTTTTCTTCGCGGAATTTATTGGATTCAGCTGCTGGAGGTACCTTTATGTCCATCGCTTTGGGGGCGGCTACAAAACTTCTTGATGATATGATGATAAATTACTCCGAATGGCACACGGAAAGAGCTCCACAAGGTAAGAAGGTAAATTCTGTTGAAGAAACCTCTTCCTTGAGTGATAAGATTGATGTGATTATGTCTATGCTTGTGAATGGTAGATCTAATGTAGATCCAAATAATGTTCCTTTAGCTTCATTGGTTGCTCAAGAAAAAAATGTTGATGTGAATTTCATTAAAAACAATAATTTCAACAACAATGCTTATAGGAACAATTCTGGTAATAACTATAGGCCATATCCTTCTGCTAATGGTAATGGTTATGGTAATTCTTATGGGAATTCTTACAATAATAATAGGAGTGTACCCTCTGGTCTAGAAGCCATGCTTAAAGAATTTATTAGTACACAAACTGCTTTTAACAAATCTGTTGAGGAAAAGCTTGATAAAATTGATACTATTGCTTCTAGAGTTGATAGACTTGCCTCCGATGTTAATCTTTTAAAATTGAAAGTTATGCCTAATAATGATATTGATAATAAGATTACTACTACAGAAAATGCCATCCAAGTTAGAATTAATGAGAATATAAGATTAATGGCTGAACTGCGTGCTAGGTGGGATAGAGAAGAAAATGAAAAACTAGCTAAAGAGAATAATGTAGCTAAAGTTTGGACTATTACCACCACTAGTAATACTAATTCTTCACATGTTGCTGCACCTCCTACTATCAATGGTAAAATAATTGGTGTTGGCAATGTTTCTACTTCTAGTGCGAAGCGTACAAAACTGCCTGAAATTGTTAAAACTGCTGAAACTGCTTGTGATAAAACTGCTGAAATTTTTTCCAACCTTGGGAACAATGATCCCATTGCTGTAGCTCATAATGATTTATATTTTGATGATTGCCACATCTCTGAAGTTATAAAGTTCTTACAAAAACTTGCTAAAAGTCCTAATGCTAGTGCTATAAATTTAGCCTTTACAAAACATATTACAAATGCTCTCATAAAAGCTAGGGAAGAGAAACTAAAACTTGAAACTTCTATTCCTAGAAAGTTAGAAGATGGTTGGGAGCCCATCATTAAAATGAAATTCAATGACTTTGAATGTAATGCTTTATGTGATCTTGGTGCAAGTATTTCGTTATGCCTAAAAAGATTTATGATATGCTTGACTTGCCACCATTGAAGAATTGTTATTTGGATGTTAATCTTGCCGATAATGTTAAAAAGAAACCTTTGGGGAGGATTGATAATGTGCACATTACGGTTAACAATAACCTTGTCCCCGTTGATTTTGTTGTCTTGGATATCGAATGCAATGCATCTTGTCCTATTGTGTTGGGAAGACCTTTTATTCGAACTCGTTGGTGCTCGTTATTGATATGAGGGAAGGTAATATTAAATATCAATTTCCTCTCAAGAAAGGTATGGAACACTTCCCTAGAAAGAGAATGAAGTTGCCTTTTGATTCTATTATTAGAACAAGTTATGATGTTGATGCTTCTACTCTCGATGTTACTTGATTTGCACTTTCCGCGCCTAGCTGAAAGGCGTTAAAGAAAAGCGCTTATGGGAGACAACCCATGTTTTTACTACAGCAATTTTTTGTTTTGTTGAGTCTTGGAAGTTGTTTACTACTGTAGCAACCTCTCCTTATCATGTTTATGTGCCAAGTAAAGTTTCTATGTTATAGTTGATGTTATATTTGGGATCGCTGCGCAGAAACAGCATTGCTGTCTGTCACGAATCTGGGCACAGTTCTCTGTAGAAAAATCTAAAAAATCTGCCAATTTACGAGCGTGATCCTCAGATATGTACGCAACTTTCATTAGTTTTGAGTTTTTCCATTTGAGCAAGTCTGGTGCCAGCTTTAAATTCGTCTTTACGGACTGTTCTGTTTTTGACAGATTCTGCCTTTTATTTCGCATTGCCTCTTTTGCTATATTGGATTTATTTCTTTGATCCATTAATATCCAGTAGCATTATGCAATGTCCAGAAGTGAAAATAATGATTGTGTCACCTCTGAATGTGTGAATTATTAATTGTGCACTAACCCTCTAATGAGTTTGCTTGAAGTTTGGTGTGAAGGAAGTTTTCAAGGGTCAAGAGAGGAGAATGATATACTATGATCAAGAGGAGTGAAAGCTCTAAGCTTGGGGATGCCCCGTGGTTCACCCCTGCATATTTTAAGAAGACTCAAGCTGTCTAAGCTTGGGGATGCCCAAGGCATCCCCTTCTTCATCAACAACATCATCGGGTTCCTCCCCCGAAACTATATTTTTATTCAATCACATCTTGTGTTCTTTACTTGGAGCGTCGGTTTGTTTTTGTTTTTGTTTTTGTTTGAATAAGATGGATCCTAGCATTCACTTTGTGGGAGAGAGACACGCTCCGCTGTTGCATATGGACACATATGTCCTTAGGTTTTACTCATAATGTTCAAGGCGAAGTTTCTTCTTCGTTAAATTGTTATATGGTTGGAATTGGAAAATGCTACATGTAGTAATTCTAAAATGTCTTGGATAATGTGATACTTGGCAATTGTTGTGCTCATGATTAAGCTCTTGCACCATATGCTTTGCACCCATTAATGAAGAAATACATAGAGCTTGCTAAAATTTGATTTGCATATTTGGTCTCTCTAAGGTCTAGATAATATCTAGTATTGAGTTTTGAACAACAAGGAAGACGGTGTAGAGTCTTATAATGTTTACAATATGTCTTTTATGTGAGTTTTGCTGCACCGATTCATCCTTGAGTTTGCTTCAAATAACCTTGCTAGCCTAAACCTTGTATCGAGAGGGAATACTTCTCATGCATCCAAAATACTTGAGCCAACTACTATGCCATTTGTGTCCACCATACCTACCTACTACATGGTATTTCTCCGCCATTCCAAAGTAAATTGCTTGAGTGCTACCTTTAAAATTTCATCATTCACCTTTGCAATATATAGCTCATGGGACAAAATAGCCTTAAAAACTATCATAGTATTGAATATGTACTTATGCACTTTATCTTTTATTAAGTTGCTTGTTGTGCGATAACCATGCTTCTGGGGAACGCCATCAACTATTGTTGAATATCATGTGAGTTGCTATGCATGTCCGTCTTGTCTGAAAGGTCTATCATTTTAGTGGTTGGAGCATGCAAAATTGTTAGAGAAGAACATTGGGCCGCTAACTAAAGCCATGAACCATGGTTGAAGTTTCAGTTTTGGACATATATCCTCAATCTCATTTGAGAATAATAATCATTGCTACATGCTTGTGCATTTAAGAGGAGTCCATCATCTGTTGTCCATGTTGTCCCGGTATGGATGTCTAAGTTGAGAATAATCAAAAGCGAGAAATCCGAAATGCGAGCTTTCTCCTTAGACCTTTGTACAGGCGGCATGGAGGTACCCCTTTGTGACACTTGGTTGAAACATGGCATGCGAAGATCCGGTAGTCCAAGCTAAGTAGGACGAGGTGCGGACACTATTAGTATACTATGCATGAGGCTTGCAACTTGTAAGATATAATTTACATAACTCATATGCTTTATTACTACCGTTGACAAAATTGTTTCATGTTTTCAAAATAAAAGTTCTAGCATAAATACATCGATCGATGCTTTCCTCTTTGAAGGACCATTCTTTTACTTTTATTGTTGAGTCAGTTTACCTATCTCCTTCCACCTTAAGAAGCAAACACTTGTGTGAACTGTGCATTGATTCCTACATACTTGCATATTGCACTTATTATACTACTTTATGTTGACAATATCCATGAGATATACATGTTATAAGTTGAAAGCAACTGCTGAAACTTAATCTTCCTATGTGTTGCTTCAACACCTTTACTTTGATTTATTGCTTTATGAGTTAACTCTTATGCAAGACTTATTGATGCTTGTCTTGAAGTACTATTCATGAAAAGTCTTTGTCATATGATTCACTTGTTTACTCATGTCATTACCTTTGTTTTGATCGCTGCATTCATTACATATGTTTACAAATAGTATGATCATGATTATGATGGCATGTCACTTCAGAAATTATCTTTATTATCGTTTTACCTGCTCGGGACGAGCAGAACTAAGCTTGGGGATGCTGATACGTCTCCAACGTATCGATAATTTCTTATGTTCCATGCTACTTTATTGATGATACCTACATGTTTTATGCACATTATATGTCATATTTATGCATTTTCCGGAACTAACCTATTAACAAGATGCCGAAGAGCCGGTTGTCGTTTTCTGCTGTTTTTGGTTTCAGAAATCCTAGTAAGGAAATATTCTCGGAATTGGACGAAACTTTCGCTCGGGGTCCTATTTTTGCACGAAGCTTCCGGAAGACCGAAGAGTCAACGAAGTGGGGCCACGAGGCAGCCGGGGACAGGGCGGCGCGGCCCGGGCCCCGGCCGCGCGGCCCTACCCCTGGGCACCTCGTGTGGCCCCCTAACCTACCCTTCCGCCTACTTAAAGCCTCCGTCGCGAAACCCCCGCACCGAGAGCCACGATACGGAAAACCTTCCGGAGACGCCGCCGCCGCGAATCCCATCTCGGGGGATTCGAGGAGATCGCCTCCGGCACCCTGCCGGAGAGGGGATTCATCTCCCGGAGGACTCTTCATCGCCATGATCGCCTCCGGAGTGATGAGTGAGTAGTTCACCCCTGGACCATGGGTCCATAGCGGTAGCTAGATGGTCGTCTTCTCCTTGTTGTGCTTCATTGTTGGATCTTGTGAGCTGCCTAACATGATCAAGATCATCTATCCGTAATACTATATGTTGTGTTTGTCGGGATCCGATGGATAGAGAGTACTATGATTATGGTGATTATCAATCTATTGTTTATGTGTTGTTTATGATCTTGCATGCTCTCCGTTATTAGTAGAGGCTCTGGCCAAGTTTGTACTCTTAACTCCAAGAGGGAGTATTTATGCTCGATAGTGGGTTCATGCCTCCATTGAATCCGGGACGGTGACGTAAAGTTCTAAGGTTGTGGATGTGCTGTTGCCACTAGGGATAAAACATTGATTCTATGTCTAAGGATGTAGTTGTCGATTACATTACGCACCATACTTAATGCAATTGTCTCGTTGCTTAGCAACTTAATACCGAATGGGGTTCGGACGATAACTCTGAAGGTGGACTTTTTAGGCATAGATGCGGTTGGATGGCGGTCTATGTACTTTGTCGTAATGCCCAATTAAATCTCACTATATTTATCATATCATGTATATGCATTGTTATGCCTTTCTCTATTTGTCAATTGTCCGACTGTAATTTGTTCACCCAACATGCTTTTATCTTATGGGAGAGACACCTCTAGTGAACTGTGGACCCCGGTCCTATTCTTTACATAGCATAAATTCTACTGCAATTGTGTTTTATTATTTTCTTGCAAACATCTTCCACTCGATACGTTTAATCCTTTGTTACAGCAAGCCGGTGAGATTGACAACCTCACTGCTTTCGTTGGGGCAAAGTACTTTGGTTTTGTTGTGCGGATTCCACGTTGGCGCCGGAATCCCTGTTGTTGCGCCGCATCACATTTCGCCACCATCAACCTTCAACGTGCTTCTTGACTCCTACTGGTCCGATTAAACCTTGGTTTCTTACTGAGGGAAACTTGCCACTGTGCGCATCATACCTTCCTCTTGGGGTTCCCAACGGACGTGTACATCTACGCGCATCAAGGCCATCTTCGATTGTTGCACATCCTTTCCAAGTTACTTTCCCTCTTGAATGGTACCTTGAGGCCATCTTCGATTGTTGCACATCATTTCCAAGTTACTTTCCCTCTTGAATGGTACCTTGAGGCCATAGGAAAATAAAGATATGTGTACATATTGCGATGTTGGCCCGTCCTATCTCAGGGGCCGATGAAATTGGCCATGTATAGTTTGACGGTCACGCTCCGCCACCGCTCATAGTGGAAAGCACACAACGATGACATACGGAGTCGACGCCTACTCAACATGCTAACTTGCACGACCATAAATCCTTGATTATCCATACTCCTCCATAGACGATCTTGACGAAACTCCCGAAACCCTACCTCGGCAACACCTCTCATGTCAACGATCATCCACCTCCCACCTCTTTACCAACAGTAGCTCCCTCCTGTCTCCTACATGTCGCTCCGCCGAGCAACTCAATCATATGATCCATGTCTCCAGTTGATGTGGGCATTACCCTTCGGGTACCCGACATTAGTCTACCTCCTTTGACCCAACAAGGAGCCCATGAGGATTGCCCTGTTCCAAGGTGGGCCCATACGTCGGTTGCTACATAGAAGACTTACAAGAAGATGGATTCTTAACAAACAAGGCAAGAAGATGTCGATAAAGGAAAACATAGATTAGATCTTGATGTAACCTAGTCGAGTTCGTACAGGACTCTTGAGACATGGCCTCCTATATAAAGGTCAGGAGAGGGTCTGCCAAACAAGAACACACGAAACCCGCACAATCTAGCATACACAAACCCTAGAAATCTTGTCTTCTGGCGAGTTCATCATAGCAGTCTATCGGCTGCCCATTGTAACCTATTTTACTCGATAAATCAAGATCAGACAAGCAGGAAGCAAAGGTTGTACCTAATTGGGGGCCCCTAACCTGAGTAAATCTCGCTTCCTATTCGTTTGGTATCTGATGTCTCGTGTTAACCTGCATGATTCCGTCAACCCTAAGCCCCTCATGGCGGGCATTGCCGAGGAGCTCTCTCGTCACCAGTTACCTTGTCCGGCGACACCATGAGCCACGCCTAAGGCAATACATGTAGACGAAACACACTGCCTCATGTGGAGATATGTTTTCACTGAAGGTGCTCACCTTCTCGTCCTACTATGCGGAGCATCTCTCAGTCGAGACACACTTGTCTTCATGCACGTCTCTAGCCCTTGGTGACACCCCACATCGGACAACACTTCGATGTGACGCGCTTCACCTGCAGTCTCACATAGAAAGCACTTGGACACAAGAATGGCTCACATACTTGACGCTGACTCAAAGTGTCAACTTGGAAACCCATAACTCCCTGACTCACCGGACTCCCCCTAGACAATCTTGATGATCAGTGACGGACCTACGTTAGGGCAAACCTGGGCCATGGCCCATCCAGCCTAGAAGATATAAGCCTATGTACTACTAAAATTCTGCCAAAAAATAGCCCATTTTAGTACTGGCCCGCCTAGGTTTTCTGGCCGCCTAGTTCCGCCGTTGTTGATGATATTCCCGAAACCACATCTCAACACCACCTCTACTATCAACGATCATCCACCCTCCACCTCTTTACCACCGGAAGCTCCCTACCGTCACCTATGTGTCGCTCCGCAAAGCTACGATCACCCACTTTTTAGGGTGGGGGGTGGGTGGGGGGCAAACGACCTGACCTACTCGATCTAGAGAACCAGACCAAGTTAACTACCAAGTAAAGTACTCTCTATGTTCCATATTTTTTGTCACAAATTCGGACGTATCTATTCAGAAAATATATCTAGACACATTTAACTTCACGGTTAGAATTATGGAACGGATGGAGTACTATGGAAACTGAAACCGACTCCTAAGCAAACAAGGTATCCAATTCGCATTGAGGCTCCACCAAGAAACCGACTTAGGCAAGACCAATACTAGTTCGTCTTGGAGTTGTATGACCGATTGATCGATTCCGCCTGGGATTGCACACCCCACGTCCTTTATATACACGTCCCTTGTGCAGCTTCAGATCATCGAACCCACGGATCGCACAGCAAACCAAAAGCATCGCTCCTCGATCTCGTCGGCCGAGATCAAGCGTTTTCTGCAGCTCGCGGTCCTCGGCTCCGTCCTCATGGCGGGACTGAAGCCGAGCGTCAACCACTTCGCCTCCCTCGACCGTAACGACCCCGGTGACAAGCGCCTCAGCGACTTGGACGCGAACACGGCGACACCGGCACTCAGTCTCACCCAGGAACTATTCGGCAACGCCTACCCTTCTGCTCGGGACTACATAATCGGGCGAAATCAGCTGGAGAAACAGGCCAAGGCGATGAAGCACGCCGCCAAGGTCCAGGCCGACGGCGCAAGCGCAAAGCGAGGTGGCTATAGCAACGGATCATCTCGGCGGCAGCAGCAGCAGCCTGGCGTATCCGGTGGATACAAGAACGGAGCGTCAAGGAGGCAGCAACCTGTTGTGGCACAAGGCATGCAGGCGCCGCTGGCTCCCGCGCCGTCACCCAGCCTATATGACATCAACGAGTTCCCTTCGTTGAAGTAGTTCTAGACGAGAGTAGCTTTGTTTATTACATATTCGTACCTATTCGACATGTTCTCTACTTGGCTGTCTACAGGATGCTCATCTTTGTATCTGGCTAGTTTGCTTCATGTAATCCCGCAACCATGTTACTATTTTACTAACAATTCCAACTAATCGGTACTCACTTTGTAAGCGGGGGAGGTATCATTTTTGCAGCAAAAATATGAATATCGACAGTTCATCAGAAATTATGAAAAATATTTGGTATAGATGAATAATTCAAACACACTGGTTTGGTGGTCTTCACATAAAAAGATCATAAGTTTTTTATGCTCCATGCTTGTTTTACACCAATTTCTATATGTTTTGATTACACTTTGTTGCACTTTTATATATTTTCCGGAACTAACCTATTAACAAGATGCCACAGTGCCAGTTTCTGTTTTCTGCTGTTTTGTATTTCAGAAAAGTTGTATAGAAAATATTCTCGGAATTGGACGAAACAAAAGCCGAAGTTCATATTTTACTATAACGAAGACGGAGTTCGTAGGGGAGACGAAAAAGCGCCACGAGGTGGCCACACCACCCCATGGCGCGGCCCTGGCCCTGGCCGCGCCAAGGGGTAGTGTGGGCCCCTCGGGCACCCACCAACCTCGCCCTTCCGCCTATTTATTCACCTGTTCGGGAAAAACCTAAATACCCGAGCCTCTATCCACGAAAATTTCTGCCGCGACCGTCATCGCCGACCCTAGCTCGGGAGGGTTCTGAACCTCTTCCCGGCACCCTACCAGAGAGGGAGATCATCACTGGAGGTATCTACATCGCCATGCCCGCCTCCGAAGTGATGCGTGAGTAGTTCATCTCTGGACTAGGGGTCCAGAGCAGTAGCTAGATGGTTGTCTTCTCCAATTTATGCTTCATGTTTAGATTTTGTGAGGCACTTATCATGATCAAGATCATCTTTATGTAATGCTACATGTTGTGTTTGCTGGGATCCGATGAATATTGAATACTATGGTTAAGATGGATTATATACTTGTCATATGTTATTTCTGATCTTAGATGCTCTTCGTTGCTAGTAGATGCTCTGGCCAAGTATATGCTTGTAACTCCAAGAGGGAGTATTTATGCTCGATAGTGGGTTCATGCCTCTAGTAATCTTGAAGAGTGACAATAACTCCTAAGGTTGTAGATGTCATGTCTCTACTAGGGAGAAAACAACAATCTTTTGTCTACATATAATTCTATTGCTTACTTTACACACATTGCTTAGTGTGATAATTTATTGCTTGCAACTTAATACTGAAAGGGGTGCGGACGCTAAACGGAAGGTAGATTATTATTTATAGACGCAGTTGGATTACGGTCTATATATTATGTTGTAATGCCCAAATAAATCTCATAGTAATTATCTTGTCATGTATGGTCTTTATTCTGTCAATTGCCCAGCTGTAATTTGTTCACCCAGCATGTTATTTATCTTTGTGGAGAGACACCTCTAGTGAACTGTGGACCTCGATCCTTTCTTTTACATTGATAAAATCATCCTATTCTGTTTATTTCACTGCAAACAAACATCATCTTTCCACACTATACGGTTAATCCTTTGTTTTCAGCAAAACCGGTGAGATTGACAACCTCACTGTAAGTTGGGGCAAAGTATTTTGGTTGTATTGTGTGTAGGATCACGTTGTTGCTGACACCGATAGTGCTCGGTGCCACAAGTCAGCTAGCAACACCTTAAGAAGTCACTCCTTTCTCCTACTGGTCGATTAAACCTTGGTTCCTTACTGAGGGAAAATTTGCTACTGTGCTCATCATACCTTTATCTTGGGGTTCCCCAATGGTGTGCAACTACGCAACATCAAGCTCTTTTTCTAGCGCCGTTGCCGGGGAGAAAGAGGATTTCTGCAAGGGGAGTCTCTCATCTCCAATCTGTTTACTTTGTTACATTTTTGCTTAGTTTATTTTACTTGTCTTGTTTGCTTCTTTATATCAAAAACACAAAAAAATTAGTTTCTTTTATAGTTGTTATTTTGTTGCTTTATTTTTAGCTCATTATATTGATCCCTAAGTACGTTCTGAAAGATCTATCAATAGGTGGTGGTTCTATAATTGGGAGAGATAACATTGAAGAATTCTTTAATCATGTTATTAGTAAGCACAAAGATATTGAGGAAAGATCCTTAGTAGAACTTGCTCCTAATTATGAAACTACTGCAGCTTATTCAGTTCAAATGTTAGAGGCTACTTTTGTTAGCCTTAACCCCATAATGCAGCAAATGTTTCTTAAACTTCATGAAGTTGAGAATGATGAAAAGAGAGATTTATCCTGAAAATTTTGCTTAAAGAATTTAGAGATGTTGTTATAGAAGCTAGGAAAGTCTTTGATCGGTTTACGGTGCTAGGCTCATGTGTATAGGTTGTTGGTACACTTGAATAGATAGACAAAACAAACCTAAAAATAGGGAGAAAATCAAAATACCAATACATGTCAAACTCGTAGGAATGCATGAAGCTTTGGAAAAGAATTTTGATTGGATTTTCCCCAAAAACCCATTTGGTGAAAGTAGTGAACCAAAAGTGCTGAGAGAGGGTCTTCTAAAACTTATATGGATAAAATATAATTTCTTGTTGAAAAGACTTCTGGCATTGATCTTGATGCTTCTTCACTTGAAAATACTTGATGCGAGCTCTTTTTCTATGCCTAGCCGAAAGGCGTTAAAGAAAAACATACTTGAAAAATAACCAATGTTTTATTTCTGTAATTTTTCTTTTGTAGAGTCTTGGAAGTTATTACCTATTTAATAACCTCTCGTTATCAATTTTATTTCGTATTTATGCGAAGAATAGACTCTAATAGGAAGAACGTAAAATTTGGCAAAGTTGTTGTCCTCAAACAGATTCTGTGCTGTCACCAAAAAAAAATTGTATCCCTAGCCAGAATGTAATTTTTAGCTGCCAAGTTTTGAGCATATGCCCTAGGTTATTATCTAACTTTCTTTAGTTTTGCACTTTTTGATTTGAGCAAGAGAAGATTTTTGAAAAAAATTGATCTTTACCTTCTGTTCTGTTTTGACAGATTTCTGACACTATTTGCATTTGCCTCTTAATCTCTTTCTTTTTGAGTATTTTGAGAGAAAGAGTTTTTTGAAGAAGTTGCTACTATAGATAATGTTTTAATGGATGTTTGACATATGTTAGAACTTGATCAAGTGGATTTGTTATTTTGATTGCACTAATGCTGCTAATAAGAACTGTGTGAACTTTTGTATGAAGGAACTTTTTAAGTGTAGGGAGAGAAGAATGATGCGATGAAATGAAGTATGGACAAAAGCTCAAGCTTGGGAATGCCCATTTCACCCCAAGAAATATTCAAGAGGTACAAGCATCAAATCTTGGGGATGCCCAAGGCATCCCGTATTCATCAATAAAGTATCAAGTCATCTTTCTAGATGTTATATTTTTATTGCTTCATATGCTATGTGTTGTTCTTGGAGGTTCTTTATTTTTTTTTTTGTTTTTTTGCTATAGCATATGGTTGGATCCCAACATATTTGTTTTGGAGAATGACACACTTCGTTGTAATTACATAGAACTCTCTAGTTTTCACTCTTATTGTTCTGCGAGTGTTCTCTTTTGCTAGTACTGCGTTTAGCTCTTGTTTTTCCACTCGTATTTTGTTCAGAGCTTATTTTAGTTAGGTATGATTAGCTCTCTGGTCTTTATTGATTATTATCTATGAGAGTTGTTTCAAATAAGTTGATTGGTGTTGGAGACGAGTAAAATGTTTCATGTGTTTATAGTGATGCAAAAGGAAGCTTGTTTAGATTGTGGCATAGACTTTGGCATGTCATGTTGGATGTTATTTTTATCATATGCTTAGTAGTTATTTTTGTAGCACAACTTGTCTCAAATAGCTGAGAGTGCTTAATGTGCCATTGAAAGAAATATGTGTTGTTTCCATCATAAAAAGCATAATATTATGGTACTCTCCTTTGATGCTTTATTGGGTTGACTTGGCACATGTTTATATCATGTTATGACCCACGTAAAGCCTCTATGATCATTTAATTTTTGACTTGTAATATCACTTTATGCTTTGATTAATAATGGTTTGTCACTATGCATGATTATGGCTATTATTGCTCTCTTAGTTGGTCGCTCCCAGTCTTTTGCTAGCCTTTGCCTATACTGAATATGAGCTCTACTCGTGCATCCAACTACTAAAAACCAAAGTTTGCCAATTGTGTTCACTATACCTACCTATGTGTGGTATTTCACCGCCACTCCGAAGTGAATTGATTGTGTGTTACCTTTAAACCTTCAAAACGTATTACTTGTTTTGTGTTTTGTTTTAGCTCATGAGGAAGTGTTGAATGCTTTATCATCTTTTTCTTGTTTATTATGGCTTCACACTTTCACTAGCATGCATCATGTGCTAGTCCTTAATTTTGCAAAAGAGCAGGCGTGGGTGCCCACCCACTAAATATAAATTGAACCAATAATCTAAATCTCCTAACACTATGTACCTGAGAAATCATGAACTTAGCTTGTTTAAACAAAGGAGAAGAGGAGCTTTATTGTTCTCTCGATGGGAGCCGCTCTTGAAGCCATTAATCATGAAAGGATGATAGATCATTTAATGTTATTCATTGACATAGACATGCATACCTCTCAAAATATATTTTTAACACCTCTATTGCATTCAAAATAAAAATCTCTAACACATGAGTAATCTTGCCTTTATTTTACTTTTATGTTGAGTCTTCATCTTCTTACTTTATGCACCAATTAAGAGAGCATAGTTGTTCTTCTGAGTATAATGTGCATAGTCCCAAAATTTATTATTGATTGATTCATGATTATGTTATTGCTTGTTCTCAAATTACTTCTATCTAGTCACCCTTTCAACTTTAAAGGTGTCCTGACATTTATGTTTTGCTACTTCATAAAGGATAAGCTGAGTACCACTTTGCTATGTTTTCTCTATGCTAAAAAATAAACAGTTGCTTTCAGTGCACAATTATTCATAATCTTTTGTTTGAGTTACTTCTCATGTAGTAACATAGTTGCTAATTTCTATTGTTAGAATTATATCTATCATGCCTATGTTTAGAGTACTTTGATCCCAGCTCACAATGCTTTTACAATAAACTTGATCAAGATTGTGTTGGCTTCATGTCACCTCAAAAATTATTTTTGTTATCACTTACCTACTCGAGGACGAGCAGGAGTTAAGCTTGGGGATGCTGATACGTTTCAAACATATCTATAATTTTTTATGCTCATGCTTGTTGTACACAAAGTTATATATGTTTTGTTTACACTTTGTTGCACTTTTACACATTTTCCGGAACTAACCTATTGACAAGGTGCCACAGTGCCAGTTTCCTGTTTTCTGCTGTTTTGTATTTCAGAAAAGTTGTACAGGAAATATTCTCGGTATTCGAACAAACAAAAGCCGAAGTTCCTATTTTACTGTAACGAAGACGGAGTCTGGAGGGGAGACGAAGAAGCGCCACGAGCCGGCCACACCAGCCTATGGTGCGGCCCAGGCCTCGGCTACGCCAAGGGGTGGTGTGGGCCCCTCGGGCACCCACCGACCTCGCCCTTCCGCCTATTTATTCTCACCTGCGCGGGAAAAACATAAATACCCGAGCCCCCATCCACGAAAAGTTCCGCCGCGGCCGCCATCGCCGACCCTAGCTCGGGAGGATTCTGAACCTCTTCCCGGCACCCTGCCAGAGAGGGAGATCATCACCGGAAGTCTCTACATCGCCATGCCTGCCTCCGAAGTGATGCGTGAGTAGTTCATCTCGAAACTACGGGTCCATAGCTTCTCCAATTTATGCTTCATTTTTAGTTCTTGTGAGCTACATATCATGATCAAGATCATCTTTATGTAATGCTACATATTGGGTGTGTTTGGTAGCCCGGGGCTACTCAGATTTTCTCCTCCCAACCGAGATTTTGAGAGGATCCGTTGTTTGTTAAGACGGCTCTTCCCATCTCCACACTGCCGAGGGGATACGGAAAAATGCCCAGAGCCGGGCTGAGGAGCGAAGCCCGAATCGAGCTTCGCTGCTCATCTAGGATGAGCTCATCCCGCAGAGTACTGTAGCAGTGGCCCGAGTCCCCCCCAGACCCAACCCCGCACGCCATTCCCCCCTCCCACGCGGCCCGCCTACTCCTCATCGCCTCGACCAGTGCTGCTCCCGACTCCGCCACCAGCCACAGCCTCGCGCGCCGCTGCGGCCTGGCTTCGCCTCCACGGCCTCGCGCGCCGTCGCGGCCTCACGTCGCCTCCATGGCCTCGCGCCCATCGTCCACGACCTCGCGCGCCGCCGTGGCCTCGCGCGGCGCCGTGGCCTCGCGCGCCGCCACGACCTCGTTCATCACCGCAGCCAGGCTTCGCTCCACGGCCTGGCGCTGCCGCCACGGGCCTCGCGCCGATCTCGCGCGCCGTCCACGGCCTCCCGTGCCGTCCACAACGGCGCGCCGCCATCCACGAACTCCAACCGCTGCCGCCATGGCCACCACAGGGACCTGATTGCTTTTGTGTCTTGTATTTAGGGACCTGATTGCTTTTTATTTTTGTATGGCCCGGCTCTAGTCATACATGAGCACCAAACAGCTTCTCTACTCAGCAGCTCTCAACCCACCCGACCTACCAAACAAAGGCAAAAATCTCAACTCAGCATAGTTGGGGTCAGCATAGTTGAGGAGAGATGGAGAATCTGAGTAGCCCCGGGCTACCATACACACCCATTGTGTTTGCTGGGATCTGATGAATATTGAATACTATGGTTGAGATCGATTATATACTTGTCATATGTTATTTGTGATCTTGCACGCTCTCCGTTGCTAGTAGATGCTCTGGCCAAGTATATGCTTGTAACTCAAAAAGGGAGTATATATGCTCGATAGTGGGTTCATGCCTCTAGTAATTTGGAAGAGTGACAATAATTTCTAAGGTTGTAGATGTGTTGTTGCTATTAGGGAGAAAACAACAATGTTTTTTCTAGGGATAATTCTATTGTTTACTTTACACATATTGCTTAATGTGATAATCTGTTGCTTGCAACTTAATATTGAAAGGGGTGCGGACGCTAACCGGAAGGTGGATTATTATTCTTAGACGCAGTTGGATTACGGTCTATCTATTATGTTGTAATGCACAAATGAGTCTCATAGTAATCATCTTGTCATGTATGGTCTTTATTCTGTCAATTGCCCTGCTGTAATTTGTTCACTCACCATGTTATTTATCTTTGTGGAGAGATACCTCTAGTGAACCGTGGATCTCGGTTCTTTCTTTTACACTCATAAAGTCATCATGTTCTGTTTACTTACTGCAAGCATTATTTACTTTTATTTCACTGTAAACAAACATCATCTTTCCACACTATACGGTTAATCCTTTGTTTTCAGCAAAACCGGTGAGATTAACAACCTCGCTGTAAGTTGGGGCAAAGTGTTTTGATTGTTTTATGTGCAAGTTCAACGTTGTTGCTGACGCCGGTAGTGCGCCCTATCACAAATCAGCTAGCAACACCTTAAGACGTCACTCTTTTCTCCTACTGGTTGAATATACATTGGTTTTTACTGGAAAAAAAACTTGCTATTATGCTCATCATACCTTCCTTTTTGAGTTTCCAACAATATGCAACAGCGCAACATCAAGAAGTTAGAGCATGCACCGTGCGTGAGCGCTGGACCGGTTAAACCACATGTGCAAAAGCTGACCGGTTGAACCACATGTGCAAAAGCCTCTGGCCACACCAACCTGATGACGTGTGTGAGGGTCGCCACCATGACAGCAAGCTCATACCCACATACATACTCGTTGTTCCACCACCAGCAAACATGAAAAAGTCTGGTCGATGGATATGGCGACGTGTCTTCTCCATTGTCGCAACCTCGCTATGTTTCGTAGGAGTTGCATTGCAAGACTGTCAGCTTTTCGCCGCCAAGATTTACACAGATGCAACACTGTGAGCCTTAACCTCTCATCGTGGACGTGGGCGAGTACACCGTGCCAGCCATTGGCCGCATTAATTGATTTTTCTCTTTGAAAATCCCGAACGGAGGAGTATGTATGAGATCAAATGTAGGTTCAACCTTGTAGATGTTCCCAATGACAACCCCAAAGTGTGTTGAATGCCCATGCATTGCCATGGCCGTTTAAGTTCTTTTGGTTGTCACATATGTTGCCCGTATAATATAGAATTCACTCACAACCTATATAACTACTCAATCCAAGGATCAAAACCTAAAACCGTAAACACCCATACACATACACATTCCCAGGATTTGTCGGACAACATGCGCTAAAATTGGTACTACTAAATCAGATAAACCAATATCATTGCTTGTTGTTCAACATTGGACAGTTAGAGCATTTCCAGTCGCGTCCCCCAAACGGATTTGGGGCGCGTCGGACAGAAAATACGTTCCAGCCGCGTCCCCCAAAGCCCATTTTTGTCCGGCGCGCCCCGATACGGTGTCCGGCGCCCCGAGCCCGTCCCCGTCCCACAGGGGACGCTCCGGGCACGCCGGACACAACGAAAAGCGAGGCGAACCGACGCGGGCCTGACCCGTCAGCGGCACAGGGAAAATTCGTCTCACACTCCCGCCAAATCCCGCCTCTCCCGCCAAATCGCGCCTATCCCGCCGCGCATTTCAGGCCTCCCAAAACATATCCCGCCGCCGATTCATTTCTCCTATCCCGCCGATTTCTTTCTCCCTCCCGCCGTCCACCCGCGGCCGCTACCTCTCCAAATGGCGCCGCCGACAGCCCCCAAAAAGATGGCGAAGAAAGCGGCCAAGAAGCTACCGGGCAATGGGACGAAAGAGGCGAAAGCGCCGTTCGCGAAGCCGCGGAAGGCGCCGGCTGCGAAGAAGAAGCCTGAAGGATGTACCGACGATCAATGGCAGCAAGATTGCCTGCGCCGGAAGCTATCGACGGCGGAGCGGAAAGGACGGAGGGCGGCGGAGCTGGAGAAGAAGGCTCAGGCGGCGCGTCAGCACCAGCACGTAATGGCCGGGTGTATCGCCGCCACCAACGCGAGCCCATGGAGTACGTCCGTGCCGGTGTACGTTCCGGGAATGATCTCTCCATCGCAAGCCGCCTTCTACAACGACGGCCCCTCCGCCACTCCCGGGTGCGTGACGCCTAACTTGTCGCCGCACTACCAGGATGCGCTGCCGCACGGCGGCTTCAACCCCAACAACCTCTACTCCCCGGCGTATGAGCAGCGCGAGCCAGGACCCGGTCAGGGGTCCGCTCGAATACGATGGCGCCGGTGCTGAGGAGGACGACGGGGTTGAGGAGGAGGACGACGAGGAAGATGACGGGGTGGAGGACGACGAGGAGGACGACGAGGAGGACGAAGAGGGCGCCGAGGAAGAGGACGACGAGGATGCCGGTGACGATGATCTCGTGGAGGTAGACGCGGACGGCGTGAGGACAAAGAAGAAGAAGGCGTCGGGCACACGAGACCCGAAGTGGACGGTTCTGGAAGATCTTTGTCTGTGCGAGTCGTGGGCGACGGTGAGCCATGACCCAATCATCGGCGCCAACCAAAAAAGCGGGAAGTATTGGGCGAGGATCAAGGCCGAGTTCGATGAGCGCAAGATGATCAACAGCGACTACAACAAAGTGACAATGAAGAGGAGCCAGAAGGCAATGTCAACGCGATGGGCCATCATCCAGACATCGGTGAACTCCTTCCATGGGTACCATCAGGACTTAGAGACCAGAGGCGACAGCGGCGCCGACGTCGCCCAACTGGTACGGCTCTTTCTTCCATAATATGTAGCGCCTACATTGTGTTCGATGAAATGACTCTGCTTCCTTTGGTTAGTTTGATAAGGCCATGGAGTTGTACTCGAAGAACTCGGAAGGTCACAAGTCTTTCGTGCTCATGCATTGCTATGGCAAGCTCAAAATGAATGAGAAATGGCGGTTGACGCGCTTGTCGCTGTCCAAGGGGAAGGACGCCATTGATCTGGACGCGCCGCTGGCAACTTCGACAGGGCGTCCTACTGGCAACAAGGCTGCCAAGGCCGCCTTGGCCGACGCTGCGTCGTCTGAGAAGACGCAGGCGTCGATCACGAAATGCCTCGCCGACGTCTCCTCGACCTTTATCTCCCGCGACAAGAAGGCCGACCAAAGGTGGGCCGAGCTGCTCAAGAGGCAAGAGGAGAAGCTGGAGCTCAAGAAACGCAGGGACGACATGTCCCTGCTGAGAACGTCGACAGAGGGAATGTCTCCCTGGACGCGAGCGGCGCACAACTTCTTCAAAGGCCAGATCCTCGATGACATCGAAGCCAAAATGGCGGCGGCGGACGCGGCGGCCCTGGCATCGGCATCGGCGGCAGCGGCAACGCAGCAAGAGCCGGCGGACGCGTCTTCTACTGCTACAACTGCGTCGGCCTCTGCGTCGGCGACGGAGCAGACGCACCATGCACAGCAACGGGCAGATCGCGACGAGGTCATCGTGCTCGACGGGCCTGCGTCGACTCAAGATACGACGCCGTCGCCCAACCCCTTCTTCTAATTTGCATGCACCACCGGTCTGTAATATGATCGCGTGCCCAGTACTTTGATCACCGCTACTCTGATCGCGACGAATCGGCGGGAACGATCTCTTTTGAATGCATCTATTTGAATTTCTGATTGGGGGCGGCGTTTGAGGGACGCGGCTGGGGAGCGACGTCCCCCAAACGCGGCACGAACAAAACACGTCCTCCAAACGCTCGATCCGGCGCGGTTTGGGGAACGGTTTGGGGGACGCGACTGGAGATGCTCTTACATATGAGAACATTGCAAAACCTCAAACTTTCACAATAATAATTATTATTCAAAAATATACACTGAACAAGATATACATCCATATACAATAGCGAGTAATATAAATATTGTATCAATGGTCTAGAAAACTCAGGGACTTGTATTTTTACGGGAGCTTTCTCTTGCTCCCTAGAATGTCTCTCCTTCCAAACCATTCTATTGAGACACTTATGTTAGAAATAAGCCACGGCATCATGTCGACTTGCATGTATGGGCGTGTCTAGTTTGTACGTAGCCGTGGCGGGTGTGTCCTGTGTGCGTGCGTGTGTTCTGGTTCAGGTCCGATGCTGGTATGTGGCCGCGTCGGAGTTGTTAGCGAGAGTAGCGGGGAGTAGCTGAGCGATCTGTTGGAGCTGACCGTGTAGTGCGCGTGGGGGCGCGCCGTGCGCGCGGCCTGGCGAGCGGATCGTGCAGCGTGTTGTGGGCGCGTGGGTGAGTGGAGCGCGGCGTATGTGCGCGTGCGTACTCTGTATAAAGCCCCCCTGTGTACTGCTTGTAAAGTGAGCCAGCTGATTTGGAGAAAGAAAAAGGCGTCTGTGCGCCGGGCGTTCGTGCGCTGATATCTCTGTGTAGTCTCCTTCTTCTACCTCCGTCCGTGAGCCAGAGTGTGAGAAGAGCTAGCTAGTGCCAGCAACTACATTTGGTATCAGAGCGAGGTGATGGCGCTGGTTCCGCATGGTGGTGGCGCCGGGGGGAGCGCGATGCCGCTCTTCTGTCCGATGCTCACCCGCGACAACTACACCGTCTGGGCGATCAAGGTCGAGGCCAACCTCGACGTGCAGGGCGTCTGGGAGGCGGTGGTTCCGGCGGACCCGGCGGCGGCGGTCGATCCGGAGAAGAACAAGAGGGCGAGGGCGTACCTGCTCGGCACGCTCTCGGAGGACATTCTCCTGCAGGTGTCGTCGAAGAAGACGGCGGCGGCGATCTGGGAGTGCCTCAAGGCGCGGTTCGTCGGCGCGGATCGCGTCAAGGCAGCTCGGCTGTCGACGCTCCGCAGCGAGTTCGACCGGATGATCATGGTGGACGGCGAGGAGCTGGACGTCTACGCTGGGAAGATCGGCTGCATGGCCGCCAAGTTCGCAAGCCTCGGCGGGACGCTGAGCGACGCCAAGATGGTGAAGAAGCTGCTCGACACCGTCCCGGACTCGCTGTACGCGGCGGTGGCCGGCATCGAGCAGTTCTGCGACGTCGAGACCGTGTGCTTCGACGAGGTGCTCGGGCGTCTCAAGGCGTTCCAGGAGCGGACGGAGCGGCACAAGGCGGCTGTTGGCGGAGAGCGTCGTGGCGACCAGCTGCTGCTCACGGCGGCGCAATGTGAGCAGAGGCGTCGTGCACGCGGCGGTGGCCACGACCACGACGACGGCGGGAGCAGCGTGGACTCGGGCGCGAGAGGACGGCGCGGCAAGTGCTGGAATTGTGGCGTTCGCGGCCACTTCTCCCGTGACTGCCCGGAGCCAAGGAAGGAGAAGGCGCTCCTCGTCGACGTTGACGACGAGCCGGCCCTTCTGTAGGTCGTGGCTTAGGGGGAGTATGTTAGAAATAAGCCACGGCATCATGTCGACTTGCATGTATGGGCGTGTCTAGTTTGTACGTAGCCGTGGCGGGTGTGTCCTGTGTGCGTGCGTGTGTTCTGGTTCAGGTCCGATGCTGGTATGTGGCTGCGTCGGAGTCGTTAGCGAGAGTAGCGGGGAGTAGCTGAGCGATCTGTTGGAGCTGACCGTGTAGTGCGCGTGGTGGCGCGCCGTTCGCGCGGGCGAGCGGATCGTGCAGCGCGTTGTGGGCGCGTGGGTGAGTGGAGCGCGGCGTATGTGCGCGTGCGTACTCTGTATAAAGCCCCCCTGTGTACTGCTTGTAAAGTGAGCCAGCTGATTTGGAGAAAGGAAAAGGCGTCTGTGCGCCGGGCGTTCGTGCGCTGATATCTCTGTGTAGTCTCCTTCTTCTACCTCCGTCCGTGAGCCAGAGTGTGAGAAGAGCTAGCTAGTGCCAGCAACTACAACTTACACAGTAACAAACAAATCAAAATATAATCTACCAAGATATGTACGCTAGGATTTCCACTCAAAGCATTAGCGTCTATTGTTTTGTAAGACAATTTCCGAAGAAGATTTCACTTTGAATTTTATTTTCCGAATTGAAGCGATGAGACAGATGAACACATCAGAAGTGGTATTTTTTTTTTGAAACGGAGGCAAAAGCTTTGCCTCATCCATTAATTAAGCAGAAGGTGCCTGGTTTTTAGGAGAAAACCGGGCAAAAACCTACAAAGACAGGGCCAAGCCCACACCCACCCACACGACGCCACGAAGGCACACCGAGCCACCCTGGCTACCCACACAAGCTACACAAACGCGAAGCTCGAGTTGGCCTATGCCAAACAGATGGCTCCCCAAGAAAAGGCCGGTAGCTCCAATTCTGACGACGAGCCGAGAGAGGAGATGCACAAGACCTGCGCCGAAAAGGACCTTCACCGTCGAACCGCCCCTCGAAGGTCATCGTACACCACCCAAAGGCAGCTTCGACTTCACAGCAAGAGGAGGCCAACCTGAAGACATTCGGACACGCCGGGACGGAGCCGACTAACACGGTCTTGCAGCAACCACACCATGCTCAACGTCATTGTCGTTGCCGCCCAAGCCCATCGTCGAGAGTCACCTTATCGCCCAAGCGACCCAAGGTCAAGCACCCTCGAAGATGACGAACATTCGGAGCCGCCGCTCCGACATACCGCTGCTCCATCACGCCCTGCGCGTCCACCAAGACCACCACCTTCCGGGGCCGCCGCCCCGACGTACCACCGCTCGCTCTCGAGCTGCGACGCCGCACGAACCGTCCACCCGCAACCCAAGCTGCACAGGGCAAAAGGCCGCAGACCACGGGCATCACACCAACTCATCCGGGGCCGCCGCCCCGACATAACGTCCGACCGTCCCCTCTAGGACGCGTCCGACCGAGCCGACTGCCCTACTGCCCACGCAGCCAGGGTCGCCACCCAAGCCGTGACAAGCCGCATCCCTGCACCATAGAGATGCTGCCGCACCGCCTTCCAGGGCCGCCGCCCCGGCTCACAGCCACCTACCCGAGGCCGCCGCCTCGGCATCCTCCAACGCAGACGGTAAGGCAACGCAGTCCGGCAAACAAACCACCCTCGCCGAGTGAAGTTCACGCCCTCCAAAGACGACGCCTCCAAGAAGGGAAGCGACGAGACCGCCGCCGTCGCCCGCTCCGGCCGAGGCAAGAGCTTGGGTTTTCACCCGGAGGGCACGAATCCTCGAAGGCAGGAGAGGTGGAAGCTCCACGACGATGCCTCCAAGAAGGGGAACGGCGCCCTGAGGCGTCGCCATCGCCGGCACCGACCAAGTCGGGCAGAGCTTTCGCCCGGAGCAAGCACCCTCCCGCCGAGGCTTCCTTCACCGGCAGGGAAGCCGGAGCATGCCATCATGCGCACTAGCACCGTCAACCACCTCGCCCACATGACACTGCCGCTGCCCGGGGCCTCCGCCTCGGCACAGGCATAGCCGCAGCAGCACCTCGCTCTGCCACCAACACGCCCAGCACTTCGTGCCCAAATTGCACATCGCGCCCACCGCAGCGGCGCCGCCCTTCCTGGAACCGTGGCACACCGCCACCACCACGGCCACACCCATCCGACGCAGCACGCCCACAAGGAACTCTCCCGGCAGCCGCCGCCGACACCCGCCGTGGCCAGCCGACGCAGAAACGGCTGCCACATCCAGATCGGAGCGTGCGAACGCCCGATCCGCGAGCAGCAGCACTCCACGCAGCATCAGCTCGAAGGCGCGTGTAGATCGAAGAGCCGCACCACCACCGCGTCCCGGGGCCGCCGCCCCGGCATCCTGCTCCGGCGAGCCGCCAGCCGCCGCCCCAGACGCACCCGACGACCCCCGGAGCCCCCAGCAGAACGAAAATCCGCCCCGGCACCTTTGGCAGCGGGGGGCCCGCCGCCACCGCGGCGTATGGCCGGCGGCAGCGGCGGCGAGCGGAGGGGCGCGGGGAGACCTGGAAGGGGCGGCGTAGTCGCCTCCGGTGTCGCCTGGGGCAGCGACACGGGAGACCCTTTTCTTTCGGCTGTATGAATCGATCAGAAGTGGTATGGATATTGTGGAGTAGTTATTTCAAATATTATTCGAGAATGGCTCCAAAAAGGACTAAACCGTCTGCATGGTGGTTCATTTTGGTAAATTCTGCATCTCGGTGTAAACCCCAAATCGGACAATATTGTTGATATCCGCTGAATATATGTGCCAGTATTCCCTCGCCTACCTGAATGCCGAGAGAAGTACACCTTAAGCACCAAATAAGATGTCAAGGAAATGCAACTCCGAACCAAGCTCGCTACAACCAAGCTTAACACCTAACAGGAAATGTCTCCAAATTAATATAGGTAAAGCTACGGCTTAGAAACTGAAAAATAAGGAAAAAAGAAATCCCTCTGCTCCATAATAAGTGTCCGCCTTGCCGCACTACCACCATGGCCTCGCCTATCTCGAGCTGATGGCCTCCGCGAGGTCATCTCGATCCCCTCGACCTCCTGGCGCGAAGAATCGGAACAAGATGCTCGAAAGAGAATCAAGCTCATCTTCGTATCATCCGGCACACCGCTCGCAGTGGATTGTGATGCCTTCGAGTCTCCGTATATCTCCTTAAGCATCCCATTATCCCCAAGGTGACAACACAGACCTCCAGGACCTCCTCTTTTTGTTCCTTGTGCTTCGCAGCCTCCTACCAACAAGCACCGACGTCTGCCGCCATTCCGAAGCTCACCGGTGACCCCAAAGTTTTGTGTCGGGTTGAGTTTTCATTGTTGACAAGCAGCTGATAAGTTGTTATGCCAGGGCTCCTCGCGTCGCTCCCCAGGCGACGCCGGGAGCCAATCCCCAACCGCGCCGCCAGCAGCCGGCCTGCGCCGCCCCCCTGCCGCCGCTGCCGCCGGCCCTTGCCGCCGGCCCTTGCCGCGGTGGCGGCGGGCCTCATCTCCAAAGGGGGTGAGGGGCCCGAGCTCGTTCCCGTCGAGATGGCCGGCCCGTGTGGGGCGACGCCGGAGGGGAGGGAGGAAGCCAGGGCGGCAGCTCTGGAGTCTCGTCTGCCGCGGCGGCGGGAGGGTGCGGCTGGGCGTCGCGGGCTGTGGTGGCACGGCCGTGGCGTTGCAGCAGGCGGCGGCCGGCGATGCGGGCCATCCAGGGCCCGATCTGGGCCGCGGTGGGCTGGAGGTGGTGCGGCGGAGGGTTGGTGCGGCGCTGTCTGCTGGTGCCGACGGGGTTGCTCCGGCCAGGCGTCGGGGGTGGCCAGGCGGGCGCTGCTGCTTGGTGTCTCCAGGCGGGTGTGCGCGGGAGGCATTGGCGGGCGCTGTGTGGCGCGATGGCGGGCGCAGGGACGCCGGAGCTGCGGCTCCAGGACGGTGGGGTGGCGGATCTGGGGCCTACGCGCCCGGATCTGATGGGGAGGCGGGCCGTGGCGGCGGCTCGGCGGTTGCGGCGAGGTGTTGGTGGAAGAAGGTGGTCCGGTCTTGGGCACGATGCAGGATGGCGCGTCAAGTCCCGGGCTAACGCCTTGTCTCGGTTGCTGGCCGGCCGGCAGCTGGCCGAGGCCGGCGATGGCGGCGGTTTCGGGCGCCGCTCCCTTCTTGAAGGCATCGCCGAGGTGACTTGTGGCTTCCTCGTGCGGGTATGCTCCGGGGAAATCCCTAGATCCTTCGTGATCGGTCGATGGCGGCACTCTTGTGTCGTCTTCCCTCTTGAGGGCATCGATTTGGAGCTGCTTAGGTCGGAGGGACCCGTGGAAGTTGGATGGTGTTGGCGTCATGGGTTGCGTGGCGACGATGACAATGGTGTGCGGATCGGAGCTGCGGCATGTCCTTCGTCACCCCTGCCATGATGGTGAAGTCGGAGCTGCGAGGCGACTTGTGGCAACGATGCCACTTGATTGGTGCTTGCGTCGGTGCAAGGTGTGCAACCTCTCCTATGAAGGTCACGGTTGAAGTCGGAGCTGCCTCCTCCTCGACGTGCTTGGGGGGGACTGTTTGGCATAGGCTCACTTGGGTGCCGATGCCGTTTGCGGCGGGGGTCTCGGTGGCGGTTGTCTAAGGTGAAGTCGGAATCGCTGTCCCGTGGACGAGTGACGACGATGACGCTCGATGACATCTCCAACGATGGTCTTTCTCCTCGATGGTGTCTGTGCTTCGTGTGGGTAGCCAGGTTGGCCAGGTTGGCCGGGTGCTAAGTGTGTGTTGTTGGTTTTCGCCCGATTTTCTCCTAAAAATTGGGCACTTTCTTCTTAATTAATAGAATGAGGCAAAGCTTTTGCCTCCGTTTCAAAAAAAAAAAAAAAAGTTTTGTGTCGGGTTCATTAGTTTTCCACATTATGATGGTCTAAATCTACAGAATCCCCGCCTCATTTGGGGGGGGGGCAATGTTTTGGCACCTCGCCGAAGTGCAACGTCGTGCCTGCAGACTGAGGTCCAAATATGGGTCGTTTTGCCGACAAGATACTGATGTGGCCTCTGGCCCATCAGTCAATGGCTAGGGATACCTTTTGCCAATATAAAATTATTGCTAGGATATTTTAGAATCTAACGGCCATAAGTTATGTTCGTCTGTTTCTGTCACGTAGACCCGATAGGGGCCCCCATCTATCTGAACATTGTTTAAGATGCCTAATTGATGAAACAAGTGATCCTTGTCATGACCTTGCTCCACAAGTGGTATTTATGTGTCTACAAACCCAAAGGTGGTGGTTATGTGACAAGATCGCCTGGACTGTGGCATTTTTTTTCATTTTATCTTGTAAGGGTATTTTACCCTTATCTATTATTTTGGTAACAATGACACCGTTGCTAGAGTAATTGGTCTAATACATTTCTATGAGATTATTTCCAGGTATTAGCCAAATAGGCATAAAGGTGTATCAATGGAACAAGAAGGTGAAGGAACACCCCCCCCCCACTTTGGCAAAATTTGAGAAGGACTATTCAGCCTTAGGCCGGCCGGAGGCCCGGTTGGACCGGCCATGGAACCGGTTGACCCGGTTTTGACTGGCCCCTGGACCAGTGCCAACTAGGCACCATCCAGGATAGTTTTCCCCTTCGCCTGGTGCTGGCCCGACGTTAGGCCCGGTCTTGACCGACCTGGCCTAGTCTCATGTCTGGTCAGACCAGCCGCTGGACCGGCTGGCTCAACGCGAACCGGCTCCTGCTCCGGTGACAACTGGAGGCATGTACTGTGCGATGAAGACCCGTCCCGGTGCCAGGTCCGGTTTGGACCGGATGGTCCGGTCTGTGGTCCGGTCTGACCGGCCCCTGCACCGGACGGCCCCGTCCCAGGACCGGTTGACCGGCCTCCTCGACGGTTTGCTGAGCTGGACAAGTTGCAATGGTTGGATTTCAACTGACCATATAAATACCCCTTCACCTACCTCAGAACACTTAGGCACTACATTACAAACTGTTCTTGAGCTCTCTCTCTCTCATACTCCATTGATAGAAATACCAAAAGCCTTAGATCTACCTCCTCCTCCACACAAACTCAAATTCCTCCGGGGAAAAGATAGAGGAGGCCCTGATCTACCATTCCACCGAGCCAAATCTTGTTCCCCTTGTATTCATCAAGATACTTGCTCTCTAGGGTTCCTTGGAAACCCTAGGTGGGCAAAAGAGGTCCGGAAGCATCCCGGATGTGGATTTGCTCCTGACAAGATTGTGAAGGTTTGGAGACTACCTCAAAATCTACCACAAGCGAGTGAGCTATTTCTTCGTGGGATAGGCTCCGGAGAATAGGGTGAGCCTTCGTGGCGTTGGGAAATCCTTCGTGGGACCTCCACCCCTCCAAACGTGATGTACCTTCTTGCAAAGGAAGGGAACACGGGAATAAACCCTCGTCTCCGCGTGCTATCGGTTATCTCTAACCGAACTCCTTACTTATGATAAAACTGTCTGAGAGAGCCTTCGTGCTTGAGTTACTTGTATCACCTAGTTTGCATTAGGCTAACCTTTTGTAATGGTATTTTACCCTTATCCATTATTTTGGTAACAATGACACCGTGCTAG
>NC_061511.1:239790101-239844417 GCF_022539505.1 Lolium rigidum
GACAGTAGATAAAAAACTGAATGTTATTCATTATGCTAGTAAAACTCTTGATGCTTGCTCAAAGAAATTATGCTACTACTCGAAAAAGAATTGTTAGTCTGTAGTCTTTGCTTGTGATAAATTTAGATCTTATATTGTTGATTCAAAAGTTACGATTCATACTGATCATGCTTGCAATTAGATACCTTATGACAAAGAAAGATGCTAAGCCAAGGCTTATTAGATGGGTACTTCTTTTGCAAGAATTTGATTTACATATTGTAGATAGGAAAGGTGCTGATAATCCTGTTGCTGATAATTTGTCTAGATTGGAAAATATTGCTTATGATCATGTTCCTGTTAATGATAGTTTTCCAAATGAACAATTGGCTGTAATAAAGGTGAGCTCGCGAGACGAGTCCTTGGTATGCTGATTATGCTAACTTTATTGTTTCCAAGTACTTGCCTCCAACCTTTTCAGCTCAGCAGAAGGAGGAAATTCTTTTATGACTTGAGGCATTATTTTTGGGATGACCCACACTTATATAAAGAAGGAGTGGATGGTATTCTGCGAAGATGTGTTCCCGAATATGAACAACAAGAGATATTGAGTAAATGTCATGGTAGTGCTTATGGAGGACATCACGCCGGAGATAGAACCGCGCAAAAGGTTCTACAATCAGGTTTTTATTGGCCAACTCTCTTCAAAGATGCAAGGAAGTTTATTTTATCTTGTGATGAATGTCAAAGGGTTGGTAATATCTCCAGACGCAATGAAATGCCTATGAATTATACTCTTGTTATTGAACCGTTTGATTGTTGGGGATTTGACTTCATGGGACCTTTTCCCTCTTCAGAAGGTAACACTCATATACTTGTTGCTGTTGATTATGTTACTAAATGGGTGGAAGCCATACCTACAAAAAGTGCTGATGGTGAGACCTCTTTAAGAATGCTTTTAGACATTATTTTTCCTAGATTTGGAGTTCCTAGATATATTATGACAGATGGAGGTTCTCATTTTATTCATGGTGGTTTTAGAAAAACTCTTGCTAAATATGGTATTAATCATAGAATTGCTTCCGCTTATCATCCTCAAACTAGTGGGCAAGTAGAACTATCAAATAGAGAAATTAAATCTATCTTGCAAAAGACTCGTTAATAAAACTAGAAAGAATTGGGCTAGTAAATTGAAGGAAGCACTATGGGCTTATAGAACCGCTTATAAAAACCCCATGGGAATGTCACCTTATAAAATGGTTTATGGAAAAGCTTGTCATTTACCTTTAGAACTAGAGCACAAAGCTTATTGGGCTGTTAGAGAACTAAACAAAGATCCTAAACTAGCCGGTAATAAGAGGTTGCTGCAATTAAGTTCTCTAGATGAATGGAGAAGTGAAGCTTATGAAAATGCTAAACTCTTTAAAGAGAAAGTTAAGAAATGGCATGATAGAAGGATTATCAAAAGAGAGTTTAATATTGGGGATAAAGTCCTATTGTATCGGTCTCGTCTCAGATTCTTTGCGGGAAATTACTCTCGAAATGGGAAGGACCATATGTTGTTGAGGAGGTGTATCGTTCAGGAGCAATTAAAATTAGTTCTCTCCAAGGCAATGCCACGCAAGTGGTGAATGGACAAAGACTCAAGCATTATATCTCGGGTGATTCTTATAATGTAGATGTTGATGTTATTCGAGTGGAAACACCGGAGGCTTTCATCAAAGGTCAAATTGACGATCACGCGTAACTCGACTTTGAATAGGTAACGGTACGCAGGTAATAAAAAGTTCGCGATTTACTTTCCGAACAATGTTTTTGCTGTTTTTGGAAAATATGAAAAATTACGAGATCGAAACGGAGTGGAGGAGACGCACGAGGGCGTGCCCCCACAGGCCGGCGCGGGCCCCAGCCTGGCCGCGCCGCCTGTGAGCTGAGCCGCCTCGTCGCCCCTCTCCGACTGCGGTTCGACCCGGTACTTTCCGTTTGTTGTGAAATTTTTTGCTATATAATTCCCCGGACCCCCGGAGGTCCGTATATCGTTTTCTCGACGTGTTTTGTTTCGAGTCTGTTTCGCCGGGATCTATTTTCAATCTAGGAGCACCATGGTCTCCAACAACAAGGACAAGGAGCCTTCGGAGGAAGGTATCCAAGACCCCGAATTGAAGGAAGAAGTCAAGGAGGATGAAGAGGAAGTCGAAGAAGTTCCGCGAGTACGCCCGCGCACCACCATTGCAAGCATCGGAGTGGTGTCAAACCCGTTCAACGCCAAGAAGAGTGCACGGATTAGCACCGGAGGAGGAGTTCCACGTCATTACCTAGCTCCAAAGACATCTTCTTCAGGCACTTACCATCCCTTCCGCAATCTAATCTACAATAATCAAATTGAAAGGACTCCCAAGGCAGCATTGCCTAGCAATTGGGATATAGATCGTTCTAACACTGCAGGAAGGACGAAGCCTGAAGCTGAAGGATGGGGAAATAACTCCAAGAATTGGGACTCGCCGTTTGATATACTTCTTAATCGCGTCGAGCACAATTCAGAGATGATCCGCAACCTCATGTACAAGATTGATGAGCTTCAGGAGCTTGTGGAGAAGCTTGTCGGGAATTCATCACCACCATCGCCAAAGGAGTAATTCATCATCGGTATTGGCATCCCCTTGGTTTGTTCCAAGCTTGGGGGAGTGCCGCGGTATCACATCATCACTACCTTTTACTTTTTACTATCAAGTAGTGTCATATCATGAGTAGGGAAGTTATCATATAAGATGGGTTGCAGTGTAGGAAGTATCTCTCCTTTAGTTTGTCTATGTATCCCTTGGTGTGAGTTATCGTTATGAAATATTAATGAGAAGTCTTATCATTTACATATTGCACACCTTATTTTAGTTTGCAATTTCTATTATATGATTGATCTTGATTTTAGTATTGGTACCACTTTGGGAGCATTGAGTAAATCTATTTGGTTTTGGCAAACTTAGCATTGGTCAATAGCAACAACACCTTGAGGTTTAAGTAGAAAAGAGAAATACATATAGTTGTTTCATTGTCTTCCTTTCTTGTTAGCTCATAGCTTATTATTCTGAAGTTAAAATTGTTTGTGCTTGCAAGAAAGATGCATGATTATGTCTATCACATGTATATTTGCTTGTTTCCCTCAACTCTTATGCTTGCTAATTAACCTTGCTAGCCAAAGACCTGTACTGAGAGGGAATGCTTCTCGTGCATCCAAACCTGAACCCAAACCTATGCCATTTGTGTCCACCATATCTACCTACTGCATGGTATTTCCTGCCATTCCAAGTAAATACTTCATGTGCTACCTTTAAACAATTCAAAATTTATTACTTCTTATTTGTGTCAATGTTTTATAGCTCATGAGGAAGTATGTGGTGTTTTATCTTTCGATCTTGTTAGGCAGCCTCCACTAATGGACTAGTGGCTTCATCCACTTATCCTATAATTTTGCAATAAGAGCCGGCAACGGGGTTCCCAGCCCCAATTAATCAACTTTCATTAATAACTCTCTTCACATGTTTTGCTCGATTCATCGGTAAGCAACTTAATTTTGCAATAGACACTCCTCCATGGTATGAGATTGTTGGAAGGCACCCGAGGATTCGGTTAGCCATGGCTTGTGTAAGCAAAGGTTGGGGGGAGTGTCATCCTTAAATAAACTAAAGTACATGTGTAAACAAAAGAGAAGAGGGATGATCTACCTTGCCGGTAGAGATAACGTCCTTCATGGGAGCCGCTCTTTGGAGGTCTTGTTTGGCAAGGGGGTTAGAGTACCCGCTACCAGTCGTTGACAACAACAAACACCTCTCAAAACTTTACTTTTATTCTCTTTATATGATTTCAAAACTGAAAAAGCTCTAGCACATGATTTAATCCCCGCTTCCCTCTGCGAAGGGCCTGTCTTTTACTTTATGTTGAGTCAGTAAACCTATTTCCCTCCATCTCAAGCAAGCATTTGAGTTGTTGTGATCAAACTATTATATTGTGATTTGCTTCATCATGTCTTTTATTCTTCCTTGTTTAGTACAAGTTTTATCTGAATGAATGAAGTTTTGAAAGTTATCAATGATAATTATGATTGAGTATGCAAGATGAGCCATATAAGCTTTAATATGAGAGCGCTGCTCAATAGATAAGTATAATCTGTTAACTGTTCTCTGACCAAGAACAAAGTTTGCCATCACCAATTATGATTTCTTATGCACCTTTATTTGTGATTACCTTATACTTGTTTCAAGTTGAGTTATATGAGGAAGTTGTTTACTAGAATGTCTTGTGTGAATGAACATGATGCTTCTTGTCCGTATTTGATTTATCGACTCTTCACTCCATAAACATGTGGTCCCGTTTACCGAGTTCGGTTTCGCTTGGGGACAAGCGAGGTCTAAGCTTGGGGGAGTTGATACGTCCAATTTGCATCACTATTTTATATCATAATTTGCTGTTATTCATTGATATATTTCATATTTGGAGATAATACTTATGTTATTTCATCTATTTTGCATGTTTCATGATTATTGGAGGATCGCGCACCGGAGCCAGGATTCTGCTGGAAAAAGCACCGTCAGAATGCAATATTTTGGAAGATCAACAATTGACGGGAATTACACGAAAAATCCTATTTTTCCAAATGACGAAGGGAGCCAGAAGGGGAGAAGAGGGGACCCGAGGTGGGCCCACCCCATAGGCCGGCGCGGCCCAAGGCCCGGCCGCGCCGCCCTATGAGGAGGGGGCCCACAGCCCCTCTCGCCTCCTTTTCTTCGCGTATGCCTTCGTCCCGAAAACCTAAGCCGGAGGGGTACGTCGCGAAGAGCCACGGCCCGCCTCTGCGGGCGGAGAACACCGGAGAGAAAAGAGCTCTCCGACGGGCGGGAATCCGCCGGGGAAATTCCCTCCCGGAGGGGGAAATCGACGCCATCGTCACCGCCATCGAGCTGGACATCATCTCCATCACCATCACCATCATCTTCATCATCATCACCGCCGTCTCCACCGCTGCACCTCGTCACCGCTGTAGCAATTTGGGTTTGATCCTGATTGTTTGATAGGGGAAACTCTCCCGGTGTTGATTTCTACTTGTTATTGATGCTATTGAGTGAAACCGTTGAACCAAGGTTTATGTTCAGATTGTTATTCATTATCATATCACCTCTGATCATGTTCCATATGATGTCTCGTGAGTAGTTCGTTTAGTTCTTGAGGACATGGGTGAAGTCTAAATGTTAGTAGTGAAGTATGGTTGAGTAATATTCAATGTTATGATATTTAAGTTGTGGTGTTATTCTTCTAGTGGTGTCGTGTGAACGTCGACTACACGACACTTCACCTTTATGGGCCTAGGGGAATGCATCTTGTACTCGTTTGCCAATTGCGGGGTTGCCGGAGTGACGAAACCCGAGCCCCCATTGGTATATCGATGCGGGAGGGATCGCAGGATCTCGCAGTTTAAGGCCGTGGTTAGATTTATCTTAATTACTTTCTTGTAGTTGCGGATGCTTGCAAGGGGTATAATCACAAGTGTGTATTAGTCCTAGGAAGGGCGGTACATTAGCATAGGTTCACCCACACAACACTTATCAAAACAATGAAGATTAATTAGCCGTATGTAGCGAAAGCACTAGACTAAAATCCCGTGTGTCCTCGAGAACGTTTGGTCATTATAAGTAAACAAACCGGCTTGTCCTTTGTGCTAAAAAGGATTGGGCCACTCGCTGCAATTGTTACTCTCGCACTTTACTTACTCGTACTTTATTCATCTGTTACATCAAAACCCCCTGAATACTTGTCTGTGAGCATTTACAGTGAATCCTTCATCGAAACTGCTTGTCAACACCTTCTGCTCCTCGTTGGGATCGACATTCTTACTTATCGAAGATACTGCGATACACCCCCTATACTTGTGGGTCATCACTCGACAAGTCGAAATACTGGGCTAGTGACCACTTTGGATCTAGGATGATGAGTGTGCAGTATTTGTCCCTGCTCAACACATGCAATTGAAATGGAATGTTGGAAATGATCGGCAATGGAAGAAATATGTAAGAAAGCATAAGTTACGACGGCCGTGAGCGGATGTGTACTTACTCGGGAAAGACAGGGCAGAAGAATGGTGTTGCTCTCTTTGTGCATGAGCATGAAGTTCCGGAGGTACCGCACCGCTTGGTCCGTGTCCTTGAGCCGTCCCGGAGCTGGCTATCGCGCATGTAGTAGGGATCCGCTACCGCGATGTGGCGGGGTCTCTCTCTGTTGATCTTCATCTGAAGATTGATCGCGTATAGGCGGACCAAGTTATAGTCGAGCCGTTTCGAGTGAAATAGATTGAAGACGTCCTCGAATGCTATGAAGAAGATATCCGCGGGGTCTTCATTGACGAAGTTCTGGTCAGACGGCACCTTGACCAAGAACACCGGGTAATTTGGATCCTTTTCTTTAAGAAGGACGCTCTCTTGATAATGAATAGAGTGTTGCAAAGGGAGCATTGGTCCACTTGCGAGGTGTTCCATGTCCGGAGGGAGTATAGGTTTACCGAGCTTCATGACACCGGGCAAGCCATCCGGTGTAGGTGGTACCATGTCGTCGGCCCGGATCCTCTTAGGAGGAGGCTGGCTCGAAGATGCGCCCTTCTTGGCTCCTCTCTTCCTTCCCTTCTTCACCTGACCTACTGGGGGTGCTGGTGGTGCTGATGGTGGTGCTTCGGGTGCTGGTGGTGCTTCTGAGGTCGCTAGGGTTGATTTGGGTGGCTCCCCGATGATCGTCTTACGCAGCGTGTTAGGGCTGAAAACGGTAGCAGGCTTGACTTGAGCTGGATTGCCAGCCTCCGGAGGAGTGTCTTGAGAAAGACCCGTGAAGACCAGGCGCCGCTCGTCACATCGTAGGGGGACGACCAAGTTGATCGCCGTGTGTGCGGAAGGCTTGTTCATCCATAGGAGGCATGTACATATCTTGGCTGCGCGGCGCCAGTGTTGATGTAGGCCTCGATGTCATCATCATCATCTACATCGTTGCCATCAAGTGGCGCCATGTCCCGGACCTTTGGTGGTGGCGGTTGCGATGCCGCCGCTTGGCGTACCGTGCGTCTAGTTGACGGTCGTTGCGGTAGCGCTCCCAACAACTGTTTGTGGCGTGTGGTGGTGGCGGCGATCGTCGGTTCCTTCCGGGTGGCGGCGGCGACCGCCGGTTCCTTCGGGGTAGTGGGGGCGGCGACCGCCGTTTCCTTAAGGGTGTCGTCGGCGCTGGCGATCTTGGGCCGGATGATAGGGGAGGTGGCGCCGGTGCTTTTCTTAGCACTCGGAAGACCCCCCCCCCCCAGACGAATCTGGTTCTTCGGCCATGTCATAAGCCATGAGGTGCAATCCCCAAGGGGCAAAACGTCGCCTTCGTCTATGCCCGAAGGTTGAAAGGGGGGATGGCGTAGCGGTACTCCGGCACTACCATTACCAACTTGACCTTCGCCACGTCTTCCGCCAATGTAGCGCCGTGCATAACGCGGGAAGCCATGACATAGCCGCTAGCAACTTCCACCAACTTGCCGCCGGGCTCCACCGTTTGCGAAGTATGCATTGTTCATCCCGAGTCGGGGCGCCATGTTGGGCATCGTGAGATGGCGAGTCACGAAAGGCATATATAGTTAAAGAAGATGACGCGAAGGAGTAACTAATGAGTTTACCTCCTTGATGGCGTCGATCTCGGCTACTGTCGATACAAGGGCGGCGGTTGGGGGCGTCGATGCGACCAGTTGGAGCTACGGCGGCGGTTGGAGCTGCGGCGTCGGGTGGAGCGGCGGCGTCTGGTGGAGCCCCGACGCCGGCGTCGGGTGGAGCGGCACCGTCGGCGACACGTGGAAGCTTGAGTTGCTGCCGCTGATGCTGGGGCACATGTATCGGCCCCACTTGACCTCCCGCATTCCAAGCAGCTAACCCCTCCATCAACCCGGGGGGATGATCCGCCGGATCTTCTCGTCCAATAACTTGTTCATCATCTCCATGTTCTCCACAGGCTTTTCGGCCACCAGCTTCTCTAGTGACTCCACCTTCTTCTTCAGCTCCTGAACCTCAGATTTATCCTTAGCCGACGACCTCCTCTCCAGCTTTCTCGTCTTGGCATCCGATCCGTAGTACTCGGATAGCTTCATACTTGTGCCAAAGCCGGACACACGGCCACCCGACGTCGGTGGCTTGTCCAGCTCCCTCTCCTTGTATTTGTTCATCGCCCTGTTGAAAGGCGTGTCCCACGGTTCCGTCGACCCCTCGGACGACGGGCCAGCCTTCGTCAACTCTTCATCCTTCAGACAAAGGAACTTAAGATTAGCCCATTTGGCTTCATTGCCTAATAAGATGAGCGAAATAATATAGAACTATCCTTACCAGGTACTTCTCGAAATCCCTCACGTCTTCGTGATCCGTAATAAATTCCCCGTCTTCCGGTCTAAGTAGTAGCGGGACCGGACAAAGTTCCTAGCCCGTACATCCCGGATTTTGTGCCGGGGTTTTCTTTCCCCAGACGTACCATCTCGGCATCCTCCTTGTCCCAAGTGGGCTGTTTTCCTCGGTAACCGCCGCTTCCGCAATGGTGGGTCTCTAAGTTCAAGTCCCGCATTTTCTTCCCCCAGGCGGTCCATTTTTTAACACTGTCAGTCTCTAAGTAAGACTTGAATGCATTAAAGTCTTCTAAGGAGATCGACGGGTCTTCGCTACTTATCCTCTCCCAGCTTTCACCGGCCTCGATCTTGTTCTTCAGCCGGTTCTTCCAGCTGCTCAAGGCGGTGCTCATCTTCGTGAGAGCTAAAGAGTCCACCTTCTTATTGAACGGCTCCGGGAACGTGTATCGTTGGTGAAGTTTACGGAGGAGGGATTGGGCGATAGCCGCGTTCTCCTTGCTTCGAGGTCCCGAGTTAGGATCGGCACGGTTTCACGGACGATGCACCCTAGTTGCATGCCGTACCCTTTGGCAACCCACGAAGGCTCCATCGGTAGGCCACTTTCGGAGACTACCGTGACAGGCATCGGTGACGTTGGCGAGCACTTGCGGCCTCCGATCCCTCCTTGGCCTCCTCGCCGTCCTCTTCTTCTTACCCTCCTGAGGGTTGCCGCCGCTATCACCTTCCGTGCGGTTGGCCGCGTTCTCTTCACCGGTCGTCTCTTCACCGGTCTCGGCGGCGTCGTCCCAAGTATCGTCATCGTCGCCGGTGTCGGCGGCGGCCCCCCGGCCCTCTCCCTCGGAGGCGGCATCTCGGCCCTCGTCGGTGTCGTCGGCGGCCCCCCGGCCCTCTCCCTCGGAGGCGGCGTCCCGGCCCTCTTCCTCATCGCCGGGCGACTCGGCGGCGGCCTTCCGGGGCTGCTCGTAGCCCTCCCAGAAGTCCTTGTTGGCCTCTCTCGCTTCTTCGTTCCGGCTCCTGGGCTTAGAAGTGCTGCCCGACATGTTTATTTGCACTTCATTAAAAAGAGGCAAAAAGTTAGTACAAAAGTCAACCAAAAAATTCGGCATGACCTTTGCTATTTTTTCTACGTAGGAGTGCCCATTTCTCAACCGAAACGGAAGTTAATCAATGTTTACAAATAGTATGATCAAGGTTATGATGGCATATCACTTCAGAAATTATCTTTGTTATCGTTTTACCTGCTCGGGACGAGCAGAACTAAGCTTGGGGATGCTTGATACGTCTCCGACGTATCGATAATTTCTTATGTTCTATGCCATATTATTGATGATACCTACATGTTTTATGCACACTTTATGTCATATTTGTGCATTTTACGGAACTAACCTATTAACAAGATGCCGAAGTGCCGATTCTGTTGTTTTCTCGCTGTTTTTGGTTTCGAAATCCTAGTAACGAAATATTCTCGGAATTGGACGAAATCAAAGCCCGGGGCCTATTTTTCCACGAAGCTTCCGGAAGTCCGAAGACGAGACGAAGAGGGGCCACGGGGTGGCCAAACCCTAGGGCGGCGCGGCCCCACCCCTGGCCGCGCCGGCCTATGGTGTGGGCCCCCGTGCCGCCTCTTGACTTGCCCTTCCGCCTACTTAAAGCCTCCGTGACGAAACCCCCGGCATCGAGAGCCACGATACGGAAAACCTTGCGAGACGCCGCCGCCGCCGATCCCATCTCGGGGGATCCAGGAGATCGCCTCCGGCACCCTGCCGGGGAGGGGAATCATCTCCCGGAGGACTCTACACCGCCATGGTCGCCTCCGGAGTGATGAGTGAGTAGTTCACCCCTGGACTATGGGTCCATAGCGGTAGCTAGATGGTTGTCTTCTCCTCATTGTGCTTCATTGTTGGATCTTGTGAGCTGCCTAACATGATCAAGATCATCTATCCGTAATTCTATATGTTGTGTTTGTCGGGATCCGATGGATAGAGAATACTATGTCATGTTAATTATCAAGTTATTATACATGTGTTGTTTATGATCTTGCATGCTCTCCGTTTCTAGTAGAGGCTCCGGCCAAGTTTTTACTTTTAACTCCAAGAGGGAGTACTTATGCTCGATAGTGGGTTCATGCCGCATTGACACCGGGACAGTGATGAGAAAGTTCTAAGGTTGTGTTGTCTTGTTGCCACTAGGGATAAAACATTGGCGCTATGTCCGAGGATGTAGTTGTTGATTACATTACGCACCATACTTAATGCAATTGTCACGTTGTTAGCAACTTAATACTCGGAGGGGTTCGGATGATAACTCTGAAGGTGGACTTTTTAGGCATAGATGCAGTTGGATGGCGGTCTATGTACTTTGTCGTAATGCCCAATTAAATCTCACTATACTTATCATGTCATGTATGTGCATTGTTATGCCCTCTCTATTTGTCAATTGCCCGACTGTAATTTGTTCACCCAACATGCTTTTATCTTATGGGAGAGACACCTCTAGTGAATCGTGGACCCCGGTCCATTCTTTAATACTTGAAATACAAATCTGCTGCAATACTTGTTTTTGCTATTTTCTCTCGCAAACAATCATCTTCCACACAATACGGTTAATCCTTTGTTACGAGCAAGCCGGTGAGATTGACAACCTCACCTGTTTCGTTGGGGCAAAGTACTTTGGTTGTGTTGTGCGGGTTCCACGTTGGCGCCGGAATCTCCGGTGTTGCGCCGCACTACATCCCGCCGCCATCAACCTTCAACGTGCTTCTTGGCTCCTCCTGGTTCGATAAACCTTGGTTTCTTTCTGAGGGAAAACTTGCTGCTGTGCGCATCATACCTTCCTCTTGGGGTTGCCCAACGAACGTGTGAAATACACGCCATCAGCGTGCTTCTGTTCCATGAAACTCAAGGAACGCAAGTGCGTCAAGAATAGGATCATTGTCGGGATCTTCAAGCTCAAATTCCTGAGATGTTTTATCTGTCGAGACAGAAATTTATTGATCAACAAACGAGTAAAGAAAAGCAAGTCCAAAGAATACAAAATGGTTCAGGTACTCACTGACAAAGCGACGGTTTTGCGACTTCAGGCGTTTAATAATCGCGTCTTCGCGAGCGGATTGTGTGGCTATATGCTCACTCAGCGAAGTCTCGGCGTCGTGAAGCCTCTTCCTAAGTTCTTCGACACCAGCAGCGTCGGCTTTGGCCTTGTCAGCCTCTGCCCTAGCCTTACTAGCATCTGATTCGGCCTTCTTACGAGCCTCCTCACTTTGCTCTAATTTTTGAGCAAGTGTGTTGGCACGCTCGTTGGCCTCCGCCAGTTTTTCTGCCAAGATAGTTAAATTTAGTTAAAATCATGACACGAAAGGAGTGAGAATGCAAGGGTAAAGAGAAGCAGAAAGACATTACCTTCATCTTTGCTAGCATAATCGCGGTACCCAATGAATTGGGCACCGAAGCGGATGAATTCCTTAATCAAAGGCTGATAAAAGAAAGATAGAGAAAGAAAGCGTCGGTAGGGGAAAACGTGCGATAGCACAAAATCAAAAGAAGCAAACAGAGAAAACATCGACAGCATCAGAAAGCATTTGAGGACTTACATCATGCAAAAGAGGAGTCGAGGAGCTACCCAATTGCAAGGTAGGCTCCGTGATTGTTTCAACCCTTGCCCTTTTTGGAGAAGGGACAAGAGGGCTTGCAGGAGGAGTAGGTGCGTCAGTGTTTTGTTGAGGAGGCGAAGATTCTTCTCCTTCAACTGGCACCTCAGAAACAACTAGAGTATGCGATGTACTCGTTCGAGCAGTCGCATCAATAGCCGGCATTTCTTCCTCGTCACCACTACAATTAAATTGCGGAAGTATAAGAAGCAAGATAGACAAAAACTTTCAAGAATTAAAACAGCGAGAGCCAAGGAGTAACTTACGAACTGACGAGGGCGTCAAGGTATGGATCGAAAGCTGCCTTCCGGCGTGAAGGAGCAGCTTCTTCGGCTTTGGAGGTGCCGGAATCTTCGACGTCTGTCCTTTTCCTTTTGTTCTTTGGAGAAACAGCAGGAGGAGGAGACTGTGCCGATGCGGTAGCGTCAGAGGCAACCTCCTTTTCAGAGGATCCCGCAGATTTTTGAGAACCTGCGGGTTCATTCTCAAAGGAAGGAGCATCTTGGTTGTCATCAGTGACAACGGCTCGTTCTTCGACTTCTCCACCCTCAGGAAGGGGGGGAAGAGAGACAAGGCTTGGATGGTTCTATAATAAAAATAAACAAAGGAAGATGTCAATAAAAGAGTTATGGAAAGGATGTCAAACAAATATGAGAAAATCGACAAAGGTTACCTTGGGAAGAGCGTTGGTGGCGCTGTATGGTTTTACGCGACAAGAAGAAGGGACAGGATCTTTCTTGCTGAGGGAGGAGATTTTCCGGACAAGTTTTTCTAAATCCTTGACCGGTAAATCCACCGACAAACGATCCACATCATTGTCGCCAGTATACTTCCAGAGGGGATTTTTGCGAGCCTGCAGAGGCTGCACTCTGATTCTAAGGAAATATGTCGTGATCTGGATACCCGACAGTTCTTTGCCGCGGGTATTTTGCAGATCGTGGATGCGGGTCATCAATGCCTCCGTCGCCATTTTTTCTTCGTCGGTAGCCTCTGCATCCCAGGAGCGGCGGCGGAAGATTTTCTCGGCACCATCAAAAGGAGGGATGTTGTCTTCAGCACACCCATGGTTCTCCTCATGAATGTACAGCCATTTTTTGCGCCACCCTTGAACTGAGTCAGGGAATTTGACATCGAAGTAATCGACATCAGGGCGAACGCAGATAACAACGCCGCCTATGTTATAGGCGACATTGGGAGAGCCATTGCGGCGACAGAAAAAGATACACTTCCACAACGCCCAGTTAGGCTGGACGCCGAGAAAGGACTCGCAAAGGGTAATGAAGATGGAAATGTGGAGGATAGAGTTGGGTGTGAGGTGATGAAGCTGCAATCCATAAACAAAAAGCAACCCCCGAAGAAAAGGATGAATGGGGGCATGATGATAGTCTTCTTCATGATGATAGTCATCTCGCTCGACATGGTCTTCATGCGCACCATTTGATGGGGCCGGCCGCGCCTGGTTGTCTTGCATGAAACCGCGCCTCAGCAGGTGCTCCTCCAGTTGTCCGGAATCAGGGTTGATCCGGCGCTCGAGTTTGCATGATCGACACGGACATCTTATCCGGCGCCTATTGTTCCGAATCATGTCCTCCTTCGCGTCTATCTTGTATCTAGAGATTCGAGCGGAACTCATCGACAGGACCATGCTTGCTCGCAAATGGTATACATAGAACAGGAAATTAGAACCGCAACAAATGCACACACATGCATGGGCCATACCTCTCCTCAAGGTATTACATGGAGCGGAAAAATTCGGCATGACCTCTCCTCAAGGTAGGACATATGGGTAGTGCAAAATTTGCCGAAACGGAAATGAATCAACATTTCGGCAAACATCCATGCACCACACCGGCACACACACAATCGCTTCACCTGCAACAAGCATCCATACACACGACGGCCACACAAGATCTACAAGCATATGCATGTCTCCTCCAAGCATATGCATGTCTCCTCAAACTACTCACCTTGTAGATTCGAACCGAGACGAGACCGCGATCGATGAGTTCGAGAGGAGGAGAGAGTATGGAGAGCCTTCTCCTCAACTCCAATTAAGTATCAACCAAAGTAAGTGCAATAAATACCCAAGCAAGTGAAAAGTAGAGCCAAAATGGTATGAGAGAGAAGGGAGGGACGAGCTAGATGGAGGAAGAAGAATGGTTTGTGTAGTGTGGTAGGTGGGAGGTTGGCTCACTTTTGTATATCTGGTTCGCTAATTCTGTGGCGCACCGAACGCAGTGCGCCACAGAATACCTTATTTCTGTGGCGCACCAAACACAGTGCGCCACAGAATAGCTTATTTTTGTGGCGCACTGTTGCCGTGCGCCACAGAATACCTTATTTCTGTGGCACACCGAACACAGTGCGCCACAGAATAGCTTATTTCTGTGGCGCACTGGGGTACGTGCGCTATAGAAATAGTAAAACCAATGATTGGGGGTGACAGGTTGTGGGGCCCACCAAGTTTTTGTGGCGCACGGTTCGCTGGTGCGCCACAAAATTAAGCTATTTCTATGGCGCACCTTGTCTGGTGCGCCACAAAATAAATTTATGTGGCGCATTTTTAAAGGTGCACCACAGAACTAAGCTCCGCCTACAAGGGTTTTCCTACTAGTGTGGGATGCTAATTTAGTAGTGACAGGGTTCCCATATTTTATGTGGATATGAACAAGCATTGAGTTGCTAAATATGAATCTATCGATGATAGTGAAGTAACATGATCACATGATTGACCTAGGGTTTAGGTTGTAATCAATTTAGGGTTTATATGATTTAATGGAGCTAGGGTTCCTATTTGGATTAGGGTTTTAGGAATCACATGAAATGATAAGGTTGTAATATCATTTCATAAGGAATTAGGGTTTCCTAATTGCTATATAGTTCTTAGGTTAATAACTTCATTAATAAGTTGAAGTTATTAATAAATTTAAAATAAAAATAAAATTGGATTTGGCATTTTGTTATTTTTAAAGAATTTAATAATTAAGGTATTTATTATTCAGGGTTTAAATCCTTTTAATAAGGATTTAACAAAATAACAAATAAAGAAAATTAGTTTTAATGTTTTCTTTATTTATTTACTAGTTTTTATTTAATTTGGAAAGGTGTCCTAATTATTGAATTTTTTATTCAATTAAGAATAAAAGATAAGGCTTAATTATTAAGTTTAAAACAATTAAATTTTTATTAAAAATAAAAATTTCATATTATATTTTTATTGGATAGATTTTATTTTTAGGATGATTTTGATATCTCATTTGTATTTTTGTGAGTTGTAATGGATTTTATGAATTCATGTAAAGTTGCAGCAATTTATGGGAATTAAATTAAAAATCAAAACGCTAAATGTACTCGGTACAGACCTAGTTATAGTGACTAACTGGTGGACGCGTGGCCAGGTTAGTGGCCACGTTGGCTTGACCGAGTCAAAATCGGTGACTTGGCCAGGAGCACGGTGGCCGGCAGGCAGACGTCGTCGGCGATGTCGATCCCGGCCATACGCGGATGGGCGACTGGTTCCATTCGAACCAACGCACCATGAGGAGCCTAAAGGTGGCGGCGCCGCTCCGGTAAGGTCACCGGAGCTTGATCAACGGAGAGGTACCGCGGCGGCGTCCCCAGGTGGTCAAATGCGGCGACAATCCAGACGCCAATCGAGCATGCCGAGCACACGAGGAGATCGAGGAGCTCACCAGGAGCGTGTAGAGCTTGACGGCGTGACCTATGGTGGTCCGAATCAACGGCGGCGATGATGGCCGGCATCGGAGAAGACGAGGTTGGCGTGGACGCTCCCGAGCGCTCCAGCTCGATTCCTTTTGCAGGCTGGGCGAGTCGAGGACGGCGGTTTCAATGGCGTCCACGGCGTGGCTTAGGACTGCCTCAATCGACGGCGATGGTCGACGACCGGCTCGGGTAGGGTTTCAGATTGGGAAAAAATGAGCAGAGGAGGAAGAAATCTGAGGCGAGGCTTGTCCTAGAGCTTTTATACGACCTGGGTGCGTGCCTTGTCACGTCTTCGAACGAGGAGAGGCCGCTATCTGATAACGCGTGAAGCACACGTCCGTTGGGAACCCCAAGAGGAAGGTGTGATGCGTACAGCAGCAAGTTTTCCCTCAGTAAGAAACCAAGGTTATCGAACCAGTAGGAGATGAAGGCCACGTGAAAGTTGTTGGTGAAGGAGTGTAGTGCGGCGCAACACCAGGGATTACGGCGCCAACGTGGAACCTGAACAACACAATCAAAATGCTTTGCCCCAACTTAACACTGAGGTTGTCAATCTCACCGGCTTGCTGTAAACAAAGGATTAACCGTATGGTGTGGAAAATGATGTTTGTTTGCGAAGAACAACAAAGAACTCAGATGTAAAAGAATGGACCGGGGTCCACAGTTCACTAGTGGTGTCTCTCCAATAAGAAATAGCATGTTGGATGAACAAATTACAGTTGGGCAATTGACAAATAGAGAGGGCATAACAATGCACATACATATCATGATGACTAATATGAGATTTAATCAGGGCATTACGACAAAGTACATAGACCGCTATCCGGCATGCATCTATGCCTAAAAATTCCACCTTCGGGTTAGCATCCGCACCCTTCCGGTATTAAGTTGCAAACAACGAGATAATTGCATTAAGTATGGTGCGTAATGTAATCAACACAAATATCCTTAGACAAAGCATTGATATTTTATCCCTAGTGGCAACAGACACATCCACAACCTTAGAACTTTTCGTCACTTGTCCTGCATTCAATGGAGGCATGAACCCACTATCGAGCATAAATACTCCCTCTTGGAGTCACAAGTATCAACTTGGCCGAGCCTCTACTAGCAACGGAGAGCATGCAAGAACATAAACAACACATATATGATAGATCAATAATCAACTTGACATTGTATTCCATATTCACCGGATCCCAACAAACACAACATGTAGCATTACAAATAGACGATCTTGATCATGATAGGCAGCTCACAAGATCTAACATGATAGCACAAGAGGAGAAGACAACCATCTAGCTACTACTATGGACCCATAGTCCAAGGATGAACTACTCACACATCAGTCTGGAGGCGATCATGGTGATGTAGAGTCCTCCGGGAGATGATTCCCCTCTCCGGCAGGGTGCCGGAGGCGATCTCCTGAATCCCCCGAGGTGGGATTGGCGGCGGCGGCGTCTCAGTATATTTTCTCGTATCGTGGCTCTCGGTAATAGGGTTTTCGCGACGGAGAGTATAAGTAGGCGGAAGGGGAGTCGGGGGGCGCACGAGGGGCCCACACCATAGGGCGGCGCGGGCCCCCCTTGGCCACGCGGCCCTGTGGTGGTGGCGCCTCGTGGCCCCACTTCGTATTCTCTTCGGTCTTCTGGAAGCTCCGTGGAAAAATAAGACCCTGGGCGTTTGTTTCGTCCAATTCCGAGAATATTTCCTGTGTAGGATTTACGAAACCAAAAACAACACAAAACGAGGACCGGCGCTTCGGCATCTCGTTAATAGGTTAGTGCCGGAAAATGCATAATAATGATGTAAAGTGTGTATAAAACATGTGAGTATTATCATAAAAGTAGCATGGAACATAAGAAATTATAGATACGTTTGAGACGTATCACTAGCGACGAGGAGAAGACGGCCACGGCGTCGCGCTAGCCTCCATGCGCGAGGAAGGAGATGAGGACGAGCTCCTCCCAGATCTTTTTAGGCGAAGGGGTAAGTGGGCTGGGCTAGGCCGTGGTTTGGGCCGTGCTTATGGACTGCTGGTGGGCTGCTCAACTAGGTGAGGTCCAGGTAAGTCCTTTTCCATTTTCTCTTTTCTCTTTTCTATTTCCTGTTTTATATTTTGTTGATTTAAATTTTATTTAGAATTTAATCACCTTTGTAGAATTGGCTTGTTTGAATTCTGCTGGACTTCACTCACAACACTTAAAAGATTGTTGTTGTGTATTAGCAATTCTAATATGGTATTAAAACATTGGTTTATTAATTACTATTGGTATTTGAATGAAATAGCCATATAGGCATGAATTTGAATATTGTCTTTGGAAATATTCAAATTATTTTCCAATGATTGTTTTCTTATTTAATGATATGTAGAGTTTTATTTGGTTTTATCTTGCAAGAAATAATCTCAAGGTAATACTTATTTATGGATTTCAAATAAGAAAGTGATTTAGTGGCATGATTTATTGTGCTAAAATATCTCTAAGGACTTGACCTCTTATTTGAGAATGTTGTCACTTGCCTATTATTTTATGTGAACACTCCTTTATTAAGATTTTGTAGGGTTTAATTTAACCCTATTTCAAGGTTAGCACTAGTAATATATTTAATAACACCTTGAAATACTTAGAGTAGGTATTACTCTCCTCATAGTTGGGTCTTGGTTATAAAGATAAATGGTTGATATGAGTGGTTATTCACCATACCTGGGTTTAACTATGGGGTTTAGCACTAAATGTTTCTGATGTTCCATAGTTTGGAACACAGGGTTTAATTAGGTTATTCTTAAATTCCATAATTAAGTATAAGATTTAATGAGATTGCAATTCTAGGGTGCTAACTATATTCACCTAATGGCATTTGGTTTGGAACTCAAATATGGTTTAGGTTTTTGTTGTGATCACCCAAGTGATGCAGAAACTAGGGTTGAGATATGGTTTAGGGTTTTACTTGTGATCACCAAGTAATACACAAGTTAGTTGGAACTATGGGTATAGGTTCTATATGTGATTTAACACCACATTACTTTGGCTAGGTTTGCTCTTCCTCACCACTCATAGGATGGTTCAATCAATATCATTGAGATTGATATAAAGACTGAACTATACAAAGTTTGTTATTATTCATTTGTTTCTCCAATTGATATATTGGAACTGGTTGTAGGGTTGCTTACTAGTTACCTCCCTATGATTTCATGTGGTGAATGATATCTACTTATCCTATTAAGATTTAACTTATCCTCACATACCTCAAGAGCATGATCATGGATTAGGCATGATCAACTTGTTCTTAATATCTCTACCTCAAGTTCTTAGGGTTTATGATCATCACTCAATTTATAATGATCAAGGTTTGGCTTCCTAAGGTATCTCTCATTAAATGGGTTTCTCACTTCCATGATCAAGCATTGTCTTGATCAACTAAGGTATAGCACTTCTATTTTACTTTCTAGGATGGGCCTGCTATGGTTGCTTCAATAGTTTATATCCCAGGAGAATGCCTGAGATATCCACTTAGAGTTCTCTCAAGGAATGATGGTTTAACCATTTGGATATATAGATAGGTCTCTCCCTTAAATCCAAGTGTTTCCTCAACTAATTTGAGTGTAACACCATAGCTTGAGCTCTCTTATATAAGAATGGATTATTCTAGGTTATGGTGTACTCCTAATACTCTAGTTCAATGGTTGTCCTTTATTCTTAAATAGGTAAAGCTAGGATTATTATGATTGGTCTCTCTCATTTGGGAAGGTCTTTAATACTAACCTAAGGTTAGGCTCCATAGAGGTTGATGTGATCATCAATATCTATGTTTAACATAAATGGTTATCTCTCTCTAGGGATTGTCTTGAATAATACCCTGGGGTTTCTCTTAAGGATGATGATTTGAATACATGGATGCATATCCAAGGTTTAGCTCAAAGTTTGTCATTGCTTCTCTACTAAATAACATAGAACTCTCACCTCTCTAGGTTTGATGTATAATAATATGTAATAGAGAAGAATATATATTCCTAGGGTTGATCTCCTTGTCATGATTCCAAGAATGAAGTAAAATGAATACCATGAGGTTCATGGTAGAATCAAGGATTAGTTTAAGACATGGAAAAGATAAGTCTAGAATGGTTTCTCCATTTTATTGTTACTTGATTTGCAATTGAATAGGTGTTCATATGTTATGACAAGGATGACCATATTATAATATTTTATAAGATCAAGCAATTTATCATTGAGTAAAGTGTTGTTGTGTTGATTATTAGTTCCATTTGATCTAACCCCTTAGATCAAATCATCTCTACCCAAAACAAGGTTTTAACAAAGTCACATTGAGGTTTATAGCGCTTGACTTGATGAGCTACTTCATTTCCACCAAGATCAAGTGAAACTTCAGTTACTGTGACTGTTTTACTTTAAAGTGCAAAAATTCCCCGGATTTTCTATGCATGAATACAATGCACACATCTATTTCCTCTATTTTTGTAACCCCAAATCCTGGGATATTACACAAGATCAGACCAAGTATGAGTAAGCTAAACTTGAGAACCAACGTTCTATTTTTTGGTTTGTTATTATGTTTCTGACTCCCTTCTGAAATTCAAGATTTTCTTTTTCTTTTTTGAGATCAAGGATTTGTTTGTTAACTAGTAAACGTGCACATGAGTCTAATATTAGGGTTTGATGTTCCCAATTAGCACCTATATTGACCATGGCTTTTAAAGCGGTACCTATAGTAACATGGCTTTTAAAGCGGTAAGGCGTCTTAAGGCAGATGGGGGCGCTCTAACGCCTAAGTGGCAATTAAGCGGACACTTTAGGCGAGCCCCTAAAGCGGTCCATTTTCTAAAATGGAGGGGGATGCCTTGAAAACTATGACATTAACAATCACCAAAAATAAACATTGTTCCACACACATATAACACCTGAATTTAAAACTTCATTGCTAAACGGTGACCATATATTCACTCTACCTTTTATTTATTACTCGAGATTCGCACATCTAATCTGGCTCCTCCATATTTGTCGCTTGTTTCATGCACGCTACCATATAACCAAACAGATGTTTCATAAAGGAAACATGCACACGGATAGATTTACCATCAAACTTCGTCTTCTTCAGCGGAGGTTCTTCAGTTGGATCGATGTGGACCTCATACATGTCCCTATAACACCAATCTTTGGATATGCTCCCAAATCTTGACATGCACGTGCTCTCTTAAACGTAAAAAATACCTGCAGTGTCGGATCTCGCCCAGATCTTGCCTCCCGACGCCGTTGGCCCCATGGTGGGTACCAACTGTCGTTGCGCATTCGACGGTACTCCAGGTCGTGGAGTCACCGGGACGGGGTCACACGGGTTACACAGCTTCAGATCTCGCAACGGCAGAGAGATTCTACATGCTACTATATGTCACTATAAGGTAACAAATGTGCGATTACAATGAGAGGCGTTGTCCTTCCTCAAGGGCTCCAAAGATCCGGATTATAAAGGCACGGATCTAGGGTTACAAGGTACAGATTCTACCGGATCCGACCGACCTTCATCATGGGCCAGATCCGACAAATTGTCTCCGGACCGGATCCCTCCTTTCCTGGTTTTTGACAACTGGGCTGCCCGGTCTGGTCATAGCCCTCACCACCATCTTTGGGTCACCTGGGCTTACCAAAGCTAAGGGTCTTTCGCGATATACCTAGTTAGCATATCCACAACAGTGCATGGCAGTGGAAATCTTGGTAGAAATTATAGTCGTTAATATTGTTCAGCAAACGTTCTTTGGCATTGCTGCCATCTCTCTGGTTCCGGGGACAGCAATTAAAAATTACTAGACAAGGGCCGGGCCGGCAAAATTTGAGGCCCTGTGCGAGATTGTAAATGGGTCCCTATTTCATTAGAAATATAATTGATGAATAACTATAATTTATATATGTCTTAGATGAGTATTTAAACTGCGAATTACTTACTTGCGCTTGTAGATTTTAAATTTGTGATAAAATCAGCTTAAAATTATTTTAAGAGGAAACATGTTGTATATAGCTTAACCGATCAGACCGGTGGTCTAAGGCGCAATGGTTTCCTACTTAGGTTTTAAAAGTAGGAAAATACTTTCAGAATCTCAAAGACTTCTATCGCAATATGTAGTGCATATTATAAGAATTATCCCTTTGAGAAATATAATAACGCTATATTAAATTACCTAACAATCTATGAAATTAAAACGTAGTGCTAATTTTTATATGATTTGAATCTGAGAAATCTTGGCATGTTTAAGACTTAGAACTAGAATTTGATTTCTTAGTACGTCTTAGCTAGTCAGAATAGCTAAAATAGGAGAGAGAAAAAACTAGACGCCAGCCAGCAAGAAAATCAGAGGAAAAAAATACAAGACGAGGCAAAGTATGATTCAAACCTGCCACCTCCAGTTATCTTGAAAGAGCACTAAGCTCCCAGTGTTGGGAGCGCTTCTTAGCGAGTGGCGGGTCGCTGTCGCCGGCCCCGCAGCGTCCGACTGTTTCACGTTTGTGTGTTCCGTACGTGTCCTCGGCAGCTCAGCGCAAAGAAACCGACGCCATCTTCCCCGTCAAAAAAAAAAAGAAACCGACGCCATCCTCTCCAACCGACTCATCGGCACTATCGTTCCACCCCCACCCCAAGCCGCCATCTCCATGGTTCCTCATTCCCTCCTGGCTCTAGCCACAATCCAGAGCTTCTAGAGTACCAGGAGGGCACCATGCCTCCCCCATTTTCTCGCCGACGGGGACGATGATGGGGAACGACGGGGTCATCGGACCGGCCGCTGTCGTGCGCCTTCTTGCCGAATCTACCCGCCGTCATGGGCGTCCCTTCAAGATGCGGAAAGAGAGAGGGAGAGAGGGGGATAGGGGACGAGGCGGGAGCAGGCAGTCAAGGAGGTGGTGGTGGAGGGAGCCGGGAGGATAGGGTGTTAAAGAGGGGCAGGAGACTGGGGGCAAATCTACAGCTGATACCTCCCAGTGCAGAACCAGCCACGCCGCTGCATCTTCCTCCTCCCATGCCTAGGTGAGTTGATAAGATAGTGGTCGAGAATGTATGTACATATTCAGTTTGTTTCATGTCTTAATTTCTTTGATTCTGCATAATATTCAATTCCCCTAATAGTCCACCAGTGCGGCCATTCTTGTTGGGATCTGGACTTTCTAAAAAACAAAGTTATGTATGCTTTCTTCTTCCACTGTTTCACAGATTATCGAGCTCTCCATCTCCATAGATTGGTGTTTTGATTTAGATTAGTGCCTTTTTTGCTTGATTGCTGAGCCTCACGAGGTTCTCTCAATTTTGGTCATGCATATGCCAAGTCAATTATATCGTAGTTCATTTTTTCGTAGGGTTTATGACGTACATCTGTAACATTTTGCACCTTCAATCAGAAACTGCTATCTTTTTTTTGCTATCTTTGTCTATACTGATGATGCTCTTTTTGTATGCTTTCTTCTTCCACTGTTCCACATATTATTGGCCATCCTTGTTGGGTTTGGTTGATGCATAGATTCGTGTTTAAATTCAATTTTGCAGGCTGAGGCGTTTGTACTGGAGGGGGATACTGTATCTTTGCAGCAGAGGTACCTGGAGCTGCAGCCTGCAGTAGCATTGTAAGTGAATATTGCATTCACTTTCTTCTGGGAAAAATTCTTTTGCTGTTAAACGCATTATGCTACAAATATTAAATTTTAATAGCTATATACAGAACACATAATAGGTACACCAATGCATGGACTGAAGCGTTATTAATATATGATTAATCGTGTATTGGAAGTTTAGTAGCAAAGGAAGTCGGTGCTCAAATATCAGTTAGTGAATATCTTTGGAAACTTACTTTTTTAATAAGTTCAGTTGCAGTTTTTCATGTAGAGACCAGTGGTTACGGGCAAAATCTGAAACTTATTGAACCACAATACATTCACAATCGGAAACTTACTTTTGAAGGCTTCAACTAATAAAGGGTTTATATGAAACATCCCTGCAGTCTCCAAGTGTTAAGACATGTTAAAGACCTAGCTGCAGTGCAGAAAAAAATAATTATGATTGGAACCACTGAAAATTACAAGAAAGTAAGTAAGAACTTTAATGGTCTGGTTCAGATTGTGAATGTATTGTGGTTCAATAATTTCTTATATATTCCATGTAGTTTTATGGACTGCTATCATATCATGCTAAGTTGCTAACTTGCTACCCACAAATCCAATTCCAACCAATCTAAATAAATATCATGCCAATCTCTTTGGTAACCATTCTTCCTTGCAGAACCAGGGGCGCAAGGGGAGGCTTAGAGCCTGAAAGATTTGAGCCAGCAACAAGTCATTAAGGAGCCTTTCGCCCTCTTCGGTATTTTTTTTTCTTTCTCCTTGGAGCTTAATTTTGCCTGCCATTGAATGGATTTTACATTGAAGAAATATTGGGGCAAAAGAAAATGACTTGCTTGGAAAGCATTGTGTTGTACCATTCTACTGAACATGTAAAGTTTCCCTGCGAATAGCATAGATTTTCTTTTACAGTTCATATGAGATACAATAGTTGCTAGGATCTGGATATTCATCAGACAGTAAATGGAAAGATTGGTATGCTAAGTAATGGCTGGTGTATTTTTGTTTTGAGATGAGGCAAAAGCTTTGTCTTTTATATTGATAAAGAAGGAGTAAACAAGAGCGCCTAAGCCATCATAAACAAAAAAGGAACCAGAAAAAAGTAGAAAATTATTTCTGCTAGATCCTTGTTACAACCAATGCTGATGGGTTAAAATTTTATGATCTGCACACAAGAAAGTTGCATCTAGTGATATCACTCGAGTTATAATTTGTGACGTTTCTATCTTTCTGTCTCGCACTCTCTTTGAAGATCTGTTAATAATTATACTGAATAATTGAGACCAGTCAGTTATAAATTTTGTTAAAGTTCGCTTACTAGCAGCAAAGAAAAATTTACATGGCGCAACGCTAAAACCCCCGCTTCAATCTAATAGAAAGAATTTTTTAAAGATCTGCGGACTTTGAATATTATTTATCCTTAGAAAATTCATGAAGCAGTATGGTCCCTCTACAAAGACTGGGCACGATTTAGATTTAAATTCCAGATCTTGAGATGCTTAGATTTTCTAGCATACATGAATCAACTTGAACAAAAAAAAAACATATCTGAATCACAGAGTTTTCATCTAATTTATTGTCTGGTGATAGATTAAGATTTTATCGATCAAATAATCACTTATCTTTGCTCTGTCATGTTTCTGATCTCTAAAGAGCTCTAAGCTCCCAGGGATTTGGGAGCCTGTCCTTGCTCCACCGTTCTACGAATGTTTGGTCATTGGATTAGGAATAGATCAATTTTTTCCATCTATTCAGTCAGCTCAGCAGCCAGAGTCCACACCGGGTCTCAGCGCTGACCCTTCCCTAAGAAAAGGTCTCAACGCCGCCCCCAACTTCTCCCCGCACGGCGCTGCTCTATCGCCATACCGCTTGGACCCGTGCACTGGGAAAGGTGCAGCCCCTCCTCTGTGCTGTTTACGTCTGCCCCAGCCGCTGCGTCCTCAGTTAGTTCCCATCCCTCATTTCCCTCTTGCGCCATGACACGAGTTGTTCCTAAAGAGGAAGAGGCCCTGCTAATCTTTGAATTGTGTGAGGTTTCGTTGACATTCCTGGCCAGGAGCATGCTTGTGTGTGTGGTGATTGTTCTACCTTCCGACTGCATGAAGCTGCAGATTTTCCTCACACCACTGGATGCTTCGCTTGAGGTTCCTTTCTGTCTGAGATGTGAGTAGATAGATACCTCCCTCCAGTTTTCACAATGGAGAAAGGGAGAAGATTGATCAGGAGTTTGTTATAGACTCTTGGTTTGCAGTATACATGAGGTATTTGATCATGTATAACCTGACAAAGGTGTTGGATAAGTGCAGTGCAGATGTGCTTCAGTTCAGGCGCAATGTGGATGGTGATGCCATGCTCAATGATGGTCCATTAGTGATTAGTGGATTCCAGGAGTGGAGATGGCCAGGATTTGATTTGAGTGCGCTGGAGAAGGAGCTTCAGATGCTCAGTCCGTACTTGGCTGAAGACGGTGGTTCACTTAACAACAAGTCCTTGGCCTCTTTCATATTCTTCATAATCAGAATTCTTTAACATGCTCAATATAGGATTCAGTTTGTGGCGTTATAATTGGATTGTTTTCTATAGAGCTTTGGATACTATTTTGTACCAGCAAGTTGTAATTCTAGAACACCGGTGTATATGCTTGAATTACGAACCCATAAAAACTTGAATTACACGGTGTGGATGTCTCTTTGCTGAAAATTGTAGTATCCTTCACCAATTTTAAATAAGTGACAACGATCGTGCAAAAGTACCCACCCAAATTATTCCCCACGGGCCTCACAGATGGCTAGTGAGTGTGTACTTATCAATGTTGTTCATCGGATCCTTGACATTTTCTGTGTCGGGTTCCTCTCCATCTGCAAGTGGAGGAACAAGGGAAAAACATGCAATTGTGTGTTGATGGCAGGCTCTGTGCTTACCCGAAGAGCTAAGGTAGATCTGCACTTCTGTTGCAGTAGGAGCAGTAAGCAACTGTGAATAGAGAGCTAAGATTGATCAAGATATCTAAAGGTAAACGGTAGGTAGATCAGTAGCTTAATTGCTTCGATATTTTGTGTAGTCCATAACAGGATCCTATTTTGAATGATAGTATTCAACGCTTAATCATAGAGCCAGATGCACAACAAGACGGATCATTTCATCTCTTCAAGTTATTATCTCAGATACGGCTTTCTGGCATTCATTCTTATTGCATTGTTAAAGTACGAGAAAATAATAGGTAGATGGGAAAGAGTAGAGCTATATGGAATTTTAGTACTGACTGGAATTTTATATGGTACATTGTAGAGTTATCAAATCGTATGAGATGTTTCTTTACACATGCTAAATAGTTCGACTTATATACACTTGCGTTTTTTCGCCCATACGAAAAAAATCCTTTATTTGGCTTTCTACAATGGATGGCTAAGTCCATTGTACCGCATTTGTTGAGACGCCCATTGAACCTACTTCTTGCAATTTCCCAGAGGATCTGATTCCACTTGAGATAATAATTGAGTAAACTAGGAGAAAAATCTCACATTTACAACCCGAGATGAAAATGTACCGAAGTACTATAGATTAATTTGGAGAATTGCACATATCAAAGAGTTTACAGTGTTCCACTTATAAACTAGGATTAGGTTACCCGCAAAAAAAAACTAGGATTAGGTTCATTTATATTTGGCACTAATGCATCTTGATGCTGTCGTGAACTCACTAAGTACGAAGAATGTCCTGACAAAAACTTCATTACAACTGAAACTCGATGGACTGTTCTAATCTAAATCTTTCAAATTTAATAGTTTCGTTGAATCCACTTACTACCACTGAAAATAAATTCATGCTTTCAGTTAACAGAACTTGGAATGCGGTGTGAAGGTAACCTTCCTGCTGATTCCGTCATCAAGTTATTTCTTACTCTCTATTGCAAAATAAATTATGCATCATTAGATGCAATTGCAAGATCTTTTTTGGTAGACTTCTCATTGCTACCAATTATGTAAGCCTTTGTGATTTCACTTTTATGACTTATGCTTTTCCGGTACATAACTACTATCCATATATTTATGTGTGGCTCTAATGTAGTTGAATAGTAAGGTTCTGCATCTAGACTGTTCTCAAATAACAACAAATAGTTTAATTCATGTATGTTTTGCAAGGAATTAATTTCAGCTTAGAAATTCTAAAACAATGTAATGACGTAGTATTTTTATGTAGGCTCGCTAGAAGAAACAACCAGATCAATTTTTTGGGTTGAACGGTTTGAAGTTACAAAGAACTTAAAAGTGAGTGGAGCTTTGCATCATGGCCGTTCTGTGAATCAAGTTGTGTCCAGATTCTTTGTTCTACTATTCCTTGAGTATTTTTTTAAACGGAATCTATGTACTGATAAGTCACAATTTCTTTTCCATATTAGTTCAGCGCAAGTTATGAAGTGTTACGTGTCTTTAGTGACTTGATCGACGAATAACACAGGTTGCTGTATCAGCCAAATTGACATGTCAAATTTCGTAGTATTTTAAGATGGCATACAATGTTTTGAAATTTGGAAATACAAGGCACAATAGCAAAAACGGCGCGGCAAGACGCGCCAGGTCCATCTAGTACGTACCAACTAGAACACGATTGTGCACCATTACCGCTGGAGCTGCAATACTTTTGTGATTCTAGTTCCATTTACAGACTATATAATACAAAGTCAGAAAATTTGGGCCCCCAAATTTTTTGGGCCCTGTGCGGCCGCACGGGCCGCACTCCTGCGGGCCCGGGCCTCTGGACGATGCACTGTTCTAAGTAACCGGAATATATACATGTTTATACCACACTACCACATTGAATACAATGAGAAAATACATATATGACAGAATACCGAGCTACTAGTTCGGCCTCCAAATACAGTTTCCCTACATGGGACCCCAAATATCTACTCCTTCCATATAAAAATATAAGACATTTTAGATTACTAAAATAGTGTGGTGTGTAACGTCTTGTAATTAGATACAGAGGGAGTAAAAGGAAGAGTAAAAGGAAAATTCTCCTTTAAACACATCAAGGTGCTGTACTGAGCAACACATCCATCAACACATGTTTCCCGCCACCAAAAACCATTTGTTAAGCAAAAAAAAGAAGCAATTCGAGCCTGACAACAGTAGTGCTGACGGCATTGCACGGTTGATGAGCGTGGCGTGCCCATGCCGTTCCCGTTCTGGTCGTAGCCAAGACGACGTCGATGTGCACGCTGGCTCGAACAAATCGATGCGCCATGGCGATGTCAGATCGGAATTCAGTCATCAGATCGCACCCAGCTTAAAGTGGTGAACTACGCTCTAGGCTGGCCACGCGTTCGCATCTGAAACCGGTAAAAACATCGGTGCAAGGGTTCAGGCGTCGATTGCGAAACACGCCGCAAGAGACAGGAGCCATGAGTTTCAAGCAAACAAAACAGGACACCAGAAAAAAAAAAGGAACATGCTACTTTCATCATGTGGCTAGCAAAACAAGCAAAGCTCTGATCTTTACAGCGCCATGCGCCTGTCGTCTTCCTCCTCGCTGGCGCCGAACACGTCGCCGTCGTCGGAGAGGGAGCCGGAGCCGTCGCGCTCGCCGTCGCTGTCGGAGAGGCGCGCGAGCCAGCAGCTGCCGTGGAGGTGGCCGCTGACGCAGACGAAGTACTCGAGCCGGCCCTCGTGCGCGCCGAGGCGGCGGCACGCGCTGCGCGGCGCCAGCCCCGCCGCCGTCACGCTCCACACGCGCGCGCCGCAGTAGGGGCATCTCACGCCGGGCTCCAGCGGGGCGCGGCCGCCCACCAGGCACGCCCGCGTGCGGGAGCGCATGAAGCCGCGGAACACGCCGCGGTACGCGCCCACGTCCTCGTCGCCGGCGGTTCCGGGCACGGCGTGCTCGCACGGGTCCGACACGTACAGCAGGTCCCCGCCGCAGCGCCGCGACAGGAAGCTCCGGCCGGAGGTCTTGGAGAAGCGGGACACGGGGGCGAAGTGGCCCGGCACGGCGGCGCCCGCGGCGCCGCAGCAGAAGAGGAGCAGCTTCGCCAGCGCCGGCCAGCCGCCGCCGACGCGGCCCGACCCGGGCGCGGAGGACGACCCCGCCGTGAGCGCGGACACCATCCGCGGCGCGCGCGAGACGCAGAGCTCGCGCCACAGCACGCGCTCGGCGACGGCGCGGAGGCGCCGGCTGACGCGCGCCACGGAGCAGAGCGCCTGCGGGTCCCAGTTGAGCGCGCGGAAGACCAGCACCAGCACCTGCTCGTCCAGGATGCCCACGTTGACGCCGCGGATCCGGGCGCCGATGCACCGCCCTCGGCCGTTCCAGTCGTCGGCGACCGCGCCAATGCTGCAGCCGCTGCCGACGCGCAGCCGCTTCATCTCCAGCGTGCCCTCGCTCATGGCTCCCCTTCCCGCCGCCTCGCCGGCCGACCGTCAGACCCCAACTCAATTCGCCCGACCTGGTGCTGAGACAAGCTCGACAGTGATTCGCGCGTTTCCTGAACAGGGGCGAGGGGCGGCGCCGGCCGGTAGCCAGTTATATACAAACGCTGGCTCCGTGCTCCCCGGAGCAGAAGGGATCCCGGCCCTCGTGTCGCCGCGGCGCGAGCGACAGTTGTACGGCTCAGCCGCCCTCGATAACCGCTACGGCGCGATGAAAAGCCATCTTTGTCGCACCCGCAAAATATCTCCATCACCACCACACGCTACTTTCCTCTTGCGTGCCTCCATCAACAATGCCGTTCTTGGACTGGAGCAGTCCTGCGCCATGATCATTACAGATATTGTTCTAAATACATTTTCTTGTGTGGAAAATACTTCTTTTCGCGAAATTGGAAAAATACTATTATTAGGTTATCTTTAGTTGGTCAACGTAAATGGACCGAGGGGATTAGAACGTTACCGGTCGGATAAGGGCACAACCCATTGGTGCGACCCAAAGGAACCAATTGTTCCAGACTACTCCCTCCGTCCACAAATAAGTGTACGTGCGCGGTTTTCAAGATACATTACGAAGTGAAGTAAAAAATGCATTGGGAAGATGCATCTCCCCTTTTAATTAGTTCACCTCCAATGAGCTAAGTGCTTGTAGAAAACAAGGAGAACATATGGTCAATATTATTGAGTTTGATTTCCGTGCGATGAGAGAGAAGCAATTAAAGTGCATAGGAGTACACTCTTTTGTGGACAAAGTTTAGGGCTAGATGTCCACTTATTTGTGGACGGAGGGAGTAATCCACGATCGGCAGTCTAATGGGGCACTGCCTAAATAGGTCATTTTCGTTAGCCTTGAGTTCGAACCCACCTGTCGGCTTAGGATCTGTTCAGCCATTTGCGTGGTCGTATTTGAGATAGGAATGCAGCCTCTGTTTTGTATAGGCCCACTAGCGCCAACATAGATACTTATGTTGTACGTAATATAGTGACCAGCATACAATCATTGACCTTATGTTGTACGTAGATGGGCTGTAGCTTGATCAAATTTTCCACAATTCTTACAGCGATACATCATTGGACGACGAGTCCGACAGTGATACCCAAAATTTGATGGACACAACGAGATGCATCTGCCAAAGTTTAGGGGCTCGGCGAGGCTAGGTGGGGCCAATTTGAAGCCTAGTCGAGAAGGTGGCCATGTTCGACTCTACAAGGACTACTTCCGTCCAATCAATCCATCATTTTCGGAGTACCTATTCTGGAACCGCTTTGGGATGCCAAGAAAGTTATTCTTGACTATGATTGGTGCAGTGAGGGGCCTTCGAATGCAAGAGTTATGCCACCGCTAAGATTGGCTTCCCTCGTCACCGAAAATGTTTCACAACTATTCACATGCTTGCACATGGTGTTGCCGATGATCTTGTTGATGATTGCATGCGCATGAGCGAGACCACATGCCTTGAGTCGGCGCACAGGTTCTGCAAGGCAGTGACCGCGGTGTTTGGGGAAGTTTACCTAAGAGAGGCAAACTTTGCCAGCACTGCCCGACTGCTGTCGATCGATGAGCCAAGCCGGATTTTCTAGGATGGTTGAAAGTATAGATTGCATGCATTCATTGATAGTGGATGAACTGATCTATCGTTAGCATCGGCATTATAGTGGGTATGTGGATGGACTCATGGACGTACAATTATACCTGGGTTGTTGAATCACAAGATTTTCAAATCTTGTTTTCTTTTTTTTGGGCATGGCAGGTTCAAACTACGTTGGTTTTTGAACTATGTTGCTTATTTGGTTGTAAAAATTATTGTTTTCTACTTGAAATGATAAAATTGGTTGAAATTGAAAAAAAAAAAGGGCCAGAATGCCCTTGTACCTGTCACGACCGGTTGTCAGTCCGATCCAACTCTTGGCCAGACTCGCGAGGGTCGTTTGTCGCACACACACTCCTACACTAGAGCACTGTATCACTACCCATCACAGAAATATCTTGGCGGGAACAGTGCAGCCCTGCCTATCTTATCCGAGCATCCTCGTCGTCCTGCCATGCGCCTTTATTCTGACCTGACGTAGTCTACAGCAAACGGAGCCGGCGCGCGCGACGACTGGCGGCCGTGACACGTGGCCCGCCGGCCGCATCCGCACGGACCGGTCTCGCCTCCCGCGCCCTGGGACGACACGTGGCTGCGTGGCCTAGCTCCACGGGACGCGTGGCGACCCTGCCAAAAAATGATTGCTGGGTTTCGGTAGCTTCACTGGGGCTCCGGCGCCGGCGAGGCCGCCGCGTGTGGCTCTGGGAAGCCCGCACGCGGAAATATCTGGGGGCACGTGGCCTGCCTGGGTTGGCCCACCGGCACACGCGTCGGAGAGTGGTGCGCTCTGTTTTAAACAACTTTCCGGTAGCAAGCTTTTGCGTGCAGCGCAGGCGCAGCCGGTCGAGTTGATGGGACTACCGGAATCAAGGGCACGCAAAAGCTTGCGTTTCTTGTCGCGGTATACGCGGGAATCGGATCGTGACGCGCGTAGCGTCTGTCAAGTGATGGAGATGGACGATAGCTCATTCTGATGCGATGCGATGCCTCGCTAGCCTGAAAAGGGTCAGGAAATCAGGTGGTTCCAACTGTCGGCAGACGGCAGCTACAACCTGCAAGAAGAAGAGCCACATCCGCGGAGAGATTTTGGAGACTTTCGGCGACCCTTTTGGTTCTGCACTGGTTCGGCGTCGATGTCACAGTTCTGGTGTACATAGGCTGATATACAGGCAACTGGGATCGACCCGCAGATGGTGCTTATGAAAATGGGGCGCAGTTGATATCACAGCGGTTGTTGTTAGTCGTGTTCCTCGAGATTCGGTCCAACATAATCCCACGTGAAAAGGAATCTACAGCTATCATGTGTGTAAAAACAACAGTACTTTTGGCAGTACTGCATGTACCGTAGGAATAAATTGACAAGGACTTTATAAATTCAGTAGTATTTTTCGCAGGACTACATGAACATGACATATGGACTACATGCGCAAACAATAGAGGATTCTATAGATACAGTTCACGGAATATATTTTAAAATATTAAATATTAGACTCATTTTGAAGAGTTCGTCGTCAGGAAGTCAAATATGCAAACAAAACCGCATTTGCATTTGTTACGTGAAAGTTGTGTTTGTTTTTCAATTAGTAGTGCATTTAGAGAATGGAATCTTCTCATATATGACCATCCATATGCCATGCAACGGTTGTGATATCATATTGGCCCCATTTTACATGCACCGAAGCATTTCCGAACTGGGATCACCTCTATCTCCTTCCATTAAACCTTTTCTACTCCCTTCCTTCCAACTTCCATCAAAGGTAAATCTAGATTTACATGAATTTGAATGTATTTAGATACTATTAAATTTTGGAGTAGCATCTAGATACACCTAAATTTCAACAAACATAGGATAAGTTTCATGAGACAGAGAGAGCATATAGGAAGATATCTACAATTAAAATACATCTAGATACGTCCGAATCTAGACATAGTTGAGTCAGTAGTTAATGGACCGAGGGTGTACCTATGACCGAGCCACTTGGACGAGCACTCATCCCCGCGCAAACCCTTTGCATGCTACCACCCACTGCTGCCGGTCGGCGAGGATGCCATGGACGCCGACCTACCACTCACCGTCGGCGCGTAGAATATGATGTCCATGAGCTCGCCATGGACGGCACCTCCCCGCTCCTCCGCTGGCTCGTTGCTGCTCCAACAATTTTCTCCATCGGCGCTTCTATGTGGAGGCCTCTGATGGTGAGCTGCCACACGCCACCGAACCCAGAGAAGACGACATCCGCAAGCAGATTAGTAGGTGGTTCACAAGATCCCACTCGGAGGGACCTCCAGCGAGCTTGAATTGGTCACGGCGGTGGCTCCATGGTTGTTGGGGAAAGACAAATTTGGGGGGGGGGGGGGGTTTATCGGTGTTACATACGGTTATGCGATTTGGTACATGCTTGCATTGATTCTTTTTTGTGCAGGTATGAGCATAGTGCTACAATGTTTTTTCTACGTATGCTATACATAGAGATTGTTTCAACGTTACATACTTTTTCTGTAATGTTGGATAATTTAGAAGAAAAATTGAATTACACTTAGAATCTTTTTACAGCATAATCGGCTCGAGCTGCTGCCGGCTGATGACTAGTGTTTGTCTTATTTTATAATTTCTTGATCGAAATTTCAGCTTGAAATTTAACTAGAAATGATGCTAAAATAAAGTGGAAGTGAGAATTTGACGAGATTCCGCTCCACGCCCGTGGATAAGAACAGAGGCACGTAGGTACATCCCGCACATGCAGATTGATGCTATAAAATTGTTAGTGAGGGGGTGACGTGGTTAGAAGATATTTAGGCTCGAGCGATCGGGAACTAGGAGACATGCGCCACCCGACCTGCTGCAGGCTAGAGAGCCTATGGTACCACGACAAAAACGGTAGGCAACGGAGGGAACCAAAAGCACACGTAAGGGTATCTCTAACCGGGCGATCCAAACGGACGCGCTGGGTCGTCCGTTTTGGGCCGTTTGCGTGCCCGCCCGGACACGCGGACAGCGCCCCGCGTCCGCGTGTCCATTTGGGTCGCACGCGGCGCCCAACGCGGCGACCCAAAGAGACGCCACGTGGTTCGTCTTCGCTGCGCGGCGCTGCGCCATGGCAGGCCTCGACGGGACAGCCATGGTGGGCGGTGGAACGCGCGGGAAAGATCCCGCGCGCACCAAGGTTCCCGCGCGCGCAACGCCATTGGCGCGCGCTCGCGCCCAAGTTTCCCGCCGGACCGCCGGCTATAAAGACGGCGGCGGTCTCACCTGGACCGCATCACCGTTCTCTTCCCCTCCACCTTCTCCGGCGCCATGCCGCGCACCCTTCAGTCCACATGCGCCAAGCTCTCCCTCGCCGCCCGGGCCGGGTTCCCGCGGACGGACGAGGAGGAGCGCGCGGACTCGCGGTGGGTCGCCGACGACGAGGCGCTCCGCGTCGCTGCCGAGGCGGCGGCAAAGAAGGCCGGTGACGCGGAGATGGGGGAAGCGGCCGCGGAGGGCTGGCACGAGACCCCGGACGGCTGGTACGCGGCCGTGGAGGAGGGGGCGGACGCCGCGGAGGACCTCGCGCTGGCGAACATCAACGCCGCCATCGAGGAGCGTCTCGCCGACCTCACGCGCGTGACGAAGGAGCACGAGGGCATCTGGCGGGCCGGCCGCCGCCGCTTAGGCGACCTCCTCGGCCGGAAGAACGAGCTGCTCGCTATGCGAGCAGCCCGTGACCTCATCCGGATGCCGTCGCCCGAGCGGCGCGCCCGGGAGGAAGCTGCGTCGGCGGAGCGCGGCCGGCAAGAGCGCATGCGCCGGCGGCGGGGCAACCACGAGGCCCGAGAAGCCGGCCGCGTCCGCCCGGAAGCGCGCACCGCCGTGGAACGCGCCGCCTGCGGGAGCTTGAGCTATGCGGGAAGCGGATGGTTCCGCCTCGGAGGCGGAGCGCGAGCGCGCCCGAGCTGCGCCGGCGGAAAGGAGGAGGATGATGCCCTCCGTCCAAGCTGCCGAGGCCCGCGAAGCCGCCCGCGCCGCCGCCGACGCCGCGCGCCGCCGACGCGCCACCCGGCCCGTAGGAAGCCGGAGTGGAATCCTCACGCGTACAGGCCGCTCGCGTCGAGTGAAATCCACGGCCCCGACGGCGAGCCGGCGAGGAGTCGCCGGCGAGGCCGCCGGCCCCGTACGTATTTAGGATAGAAGTAGTAGCTAAAAAAAAATTGTAATGAGTTCTATTTAATGAAACATATTATTTATGCCTATGACACGCGGGCCAGGGCGGACAGCGGGCGGACGCGAGCGACCAGCCTTTCGCGTCCGCGGCCACGCAAACCCGGCCAAGATTTGGGCCGGGTTTGCGTCGTTCCGGACGCCGCGGGCATCCGTTTTAGGGATGGGTCCGCGCTGGGCCGGGTTTTTGTCCGGCTGGACCCATCCGGACGCGCGGGCGCGGGATGGGTCGCCCGGTTGGAGATGCCCTAAGCACGTACAGGCACGTTCGAGCAACCATGAGCCCTGCTTGCTGATTCATGTTGTTGTTCTGCTATGCAAATTTGAAATTTTGTCAAAAAGGACCACCTGCCCCAGTTTAATGTCAAAAAGGACCACCTGTGAACGAAAATGCCAAAAATGCCGTGGCGGCAGCACGGCCAGGCGACGCGTGGCGCCTGCCGCCGGAGCCGGTGGCGGCAGGGCCTGCCGCCATCAGCCGTGGCGGCATGTCCGCCTCCGTGAGTCGGCCGTCGACGGACGGACGCCGACGTCGCCCTGCCGCCGTAGCTGCCGGCGGCACGCTGAGCTGGCAGCCTGCCGCCGCGACCGGTGGCGGCATGTGCTCCCGACAGCTCTGCACAGCGCGTTGACGGCGCGGATTCCGACGTTGATGGCTCTGATTCTCACGCAAACTTTGTCAGATTCGAGCTGTCTCTGATTCTGAGGCTGTTTGCTCCGATTTGAGTCTATTTGGCACTAGTTTTTGCACTTTAGACTGTAGTTGTACAGAAAATTGATTGCTGATACAGAAACGTGACCACCGAAAGTATGCAGCGCCGCATGATTTATAACCAGCCGATGCTTGCATTGTCGCGAACACGCGCAGCTGCTCTCCTCTGTCTTCCCGTATGAGCTGAAAGAACACACTTAGTTAGTCTCCTCTCTTGCTGAGAACACAACCATAGTTCGTTGATTAAGTGCAATGATTAAGTGCATGATGCAATAGAAGGGAAAACAACAAGGTTAGTTCATTTGGATATTTGATTTTATTCGTACATGCATAATTTTTATGTTTCCATTTCTAGTAAGTAGACACGCATCATTATATTAGCATAGCATGTAAGGCACTGTAATATTTTTAGAAGCACGTAATTATAGTTAGAAATGCAACATGATGGTGTGTGATGTAGACATATTGTATATGTATGAGTGAAATTGAAATGCAGCATGACTATATGTAGTGTAGTATTATTATAGTGTAGTATTATTGGACGTAACTACACGACGTATATGAGAAAATGGTCTAATTTTTCGAAGTAATGTGTGCGTATGTTAGATTGATTTTATTCGTTGATGACCCTGTGTATTCTTCTTGGATTATCGCAAAACAAAAGAAACATGCACATGTTATAACTATATACCGTGTATTAGCATATTATGTACAGCGAGTGAGATTTTATGAAGGATGTAATTTAATTTGAAATAGAACAACACGTAGTGCAGCGTACTATTATTGCATGTATGACTGAAAATTAAAGAGATGGATAATTTGTTGAACTAATAACCGTATGTTAGGAACATGCTTTAACTCGCAAATTTTAATGTGTATTTTAGGTGGATTGAAGTATGCACATGCTCTCTCACAGTTATTACTTGGATTATTGTGGCGCGTAAATTATTATTTGGAAGAATATCTATCTGCAAATTAAGGTATATATATGATGTCTTTTAATATTTTGTCTTGTGTATTTTTTTGCCGTATTATTTAGAAAAGGAAGGATTAATTATTTTCGTAAAGTCTTACCGCCATGTTAGAATAAGTGTTGTAATGAAATTATTAAAACAGTAATATGATTTAAGGTAGGATGTTACTAATATTATTTTAAAAATCTGGTTGTGCGGTAGGTACGATGGAAAATTTGGTAGTGTACTATGGGGACGTCGTACGTGACGAATTCGGTGGGGTGGATTTCTGAACTGCGACACGATGGAAGTTGCGGTGATAGATATGGTCAATAGAGCATTTGCGGATGTAAGAAAAATCATTCGAGCCCCATTTGGTCAGGGGATGCGTGGACAGAGGATGACGGTTGAGGCTCTTATCGTCGTAGAAGGGAATGGACCTCCCCGTTGGGGTTTGCGGGATGTAAAAAATGATACAAATTGGCGTACGTACATGAGGTTTGCAAGCACACCTGGTGCTGCTATGTACGGACGGCCGATGGTGTATGTGAAGTTTATTTCAGCTACCGATGATGCCGGAAGCAGTAGGGAGCGCTGCGGAAGAGCAGCTGTCCATCACCGCAGGCCCTAGCACCGGCCCGTCGGATCAGCTTGCCATGACCGCTGCTCGTAGCATCGACCCATCGGAGCGGATGCCTAGCCACCATAATGTTGACCCAGGATATTGGTCCGCGGTCGTCGACATCGCCGAACATGTGGAGGGATTGCCCGAGGCGTTGGATGATGATGCTCTGCTCATCTTCGTCCGAATCCTCGTCGGATGAAGAAGGAGTAGGTCCTTCCCGTGAGGGCGGTCCCAGGTCCAATGGACCCCGACTTCCTGCAGACCATGACCATAAGCAATGAATTTCGGTCTGTTCCAGGCCTAGGAGAGGATAGTCTACTAGTTGGGCAAAGTTTCCCTGACAAGGACTCCGCTGACCAGGCAATAAAGAGGTATGCATTGAGCATATCTTGGGAGCACAGAGTGAAGCAGTCTGATCGAAGTCAGCTAAAAGTGATATGTGTCAAATTGAATGAGGGGTGCATGGGGAGAGTGATCGCTCGAAAGAGCTCTGGGGTATGTCAGCCCTGGCATATCTCAAAAATAGAACCACATAGTTGCGAGTAGGTGGGGGCTATGGCTAAGCACCGCAATGTCACCGCAAAATATTTGTCACATATCTTGCAAGTGGCGGTGGAAAAAGACATCAATGTTAGTGTGAAGACGCTGCAAGAGACTGCAGAAGATCAGATTGGCTTCTCTGTCAGCTCCGGAAAGGCAAGGCGTGCCAAGGAGGACATTTTCCGGAGGCTATATGGCACATATGAGCAAGCATATGACCTATCCCCCCAGACTGCTCCATCAGATATCATCAAGTAACCCGGGGACTCATGTATTCAGGAGAGAACGTCCACACCCCAGGGAGCAAAATGAAGAAATACTTGACCGTTTATTCTGGGCATTCCCGCAGGCTATACAGGCATTTCAACACTGTCGTCCAGTGTTGTCAATAGATGGTACCTTCCTCACTGGAAAGTACAAGGGCACACTCCTGTTGGCGATCGCAGCAGATGCAAACAATCAGCTCCTTCCTATTGCATATGCATTGGTGGAGAGCGAGAACAAAGATAGCTGGTTACGGTTCTTATGCTGCTTGAAGATTTTAGTTGTCGGAAATCGCCCCAATGTTTGCATCATCTCTCGATCGCAACACGGGGCTATTGAGTGTGCTCGAATTTATGAAGGTGGCACAAGATCCAGCATTGGGGGTGGCCCGATCTAGAGACAAGGTGGTGCATGCGGCATTTGGCAGCCAATTTTTACTCAAAGTTCAAGAACAAGGATTGGTTCAAGCTGTTCAAGAGAATGTGCATGCGTAAGACGTAAGAGAAGATGAATGCAATTTGGAGTGGAATCAATGCCGAAATTGAGAAAGCTGCGTTGCCACAGAGAACAGATCGGAGGGGCAATACCAGGACAGTTAATTTGTCTACGTGGATTTCCGAGAGTTGCCCCGATTTAAGCAAGTGGGCGCTTTCTCACGACTCTGCGGCACGGTACGGCATAATGACCACCAACATGTCAGAGGTGTACAATGGTGTGCTGAAAGGTGTTCGCGCCCTCCCTATCACGGCGTTGATTACTGAAACTTGGAACCGGACTTTGTCGTACTTTGCAGACAGAGTCCAGGTAGCCAACGCTCGGGACGCACTGAACAAGCCATGGTCTGAAAAGATGCAGCGACATCTCGACGAGAAAGCAACAAAATCACAATGCCATGGTTTCCGTCAAATTGACGCACTTAGGAATAAGTGGGAAATACATGTACGCGCCAAGTTTGTGAGAGGCCACCACAGAGGCTCAAGAAAGCATGTTGTCACCCTCGGAACTAGCTCATGTGAGTGCAGTTGTAACAAGCCAAAACTTTTGGGATACCCTTGTAGTCATGTCCTCAAGGCTGCTTCAGCACAGAACATCAGCGTGCAGTCCTACATATCTCCGTACTTCAACACATACAACCTACTGCACACATGGAATGGTGAGTTCTGGACATGGGGCATTGGGCAGCACTATAGGGACGTATGGCCGGATAAATCCACCATATGGGTTCCGGACCCGACGTTGAAGAGGACCGCGAAGGGTCGACGTCAATCTCGCCGTCATAGAAATGACATGGACCATAGTCAGTCGGGAGAACCACGCCGTTGTCGCTTTTGCAGATGTCCCGGTCATGCGCGAAGGGAATGCCCGTACCGTAGCAACAACAACCCAGCTTGATGTTAATTATAATAAGTTGTAGTCATGATTTGTTGTAATAAATTTATGATTATTTCTATTCATAATGTGATGTAATATATTTATAATAATTTGTGCGCATGATTTGCTGTAATAAAATTATAATTATTTCTATTCATAGTGTGATGTAATATATTTATAATAATTTGGGCGCATGATTTGCTGTAATAAATTTATAATTATTTGTATTCATAATGTGTTGTAATATATTTATAATAATTTCTATTCATATTTATAATTATTATGTGTACAGGTGATGATGTCGCACTTACCAGACCTTTTAGAGGCGTCGTTTGATGCCGATCACCGTTGTCACCAATGGTTGGACCCGAACGCCCACTTCGACCCCCCTCAGCCCTTCAGGCTACGCGGCATCAAAAATAGGCTCCATGTTCACGATCGTTATATGGATCACTTGCGCGCTCACGGACTTCTTTCATATTCCAAGCTTACATCAAGCAACGAGAGGTTTCTGTTGGACCCATCTCTTATGTCAGCCCTAGTTGATCGTTGGAGACCTGAGACCCACACTTTTCAATTACGTTGTGGAGAGTTGACACCGACCCTAAAAGATGTGTCCATGATTACTGCTCTTCCTATCATTGGTAATCCAGTGGTCCCCCAAGCATATTCTAGTAATTGGCCGCTACAGGTTGAAGCACGGCTTGGTGTTCCATTTCCTGTTAACACCCGCAGTGGGAACCGTCCTAGAGGTGTGCCTCTGAACTGGATAGTTACACATTTTGCTAACTTACCTGCCAATGCAGATAATGTCACGCTGGCACGACATCTATTTGCATATGTGCCGTATCTCTTAGGTATAATGTTCCCTTCGTCACACGGTGACGTTGTTCTCCCAGCTTTGAATAAAATTGCCGAACAGATAGTAGATGGCCCCTTACCTCCCAGGCCCATATACAGCTTTGGTTCAGCCATGCTTGCTCATACATACAGGGGGTTATGTCATGCCACCCGTGAAAAATCTAAAGGCCACATACTTGCCGTCGGCTATGAGTTTCTTCGGCTATGGTCATGGGAGTACCCGCTCGTTGGACGTCCCCACCTATCCAACATAATCCACCCATATGATTTTGGGCGGGCTATACATGGCCCTCTCGACATTTGGATCTCGTTGGGTACATGCTAAAAAAAATGGTCAACAAATGTGGTGCACGGTTGTTACCCGAATACCACCGGGAGTTTGAGGGGCTAGAGGATCACATGATCGGATGGAACCCATGGACGGATGATGTCGTCGTGTGGGGTGCTCAGCCACCTACAGTTGATATGTATACAGGCTCCGACTTGTGGTTAACACGCTGCCACCTCCTCTTTCTTTGGATGGTTGAGACATATAACCCAGAGCGTGTTATGCGGCAGTTTGGGCTCTATCAGGTTGTTCCACCACCATTACCGAGGCGACTTGACGATCTAGTTCACACGTAAGTGCGCACATTTCAATATAAAATGTATTGCATTTTATTTATGACTTACATCTTCCTAATTAAATATATCATTTGATTTCAGGCAAGATAATAAAGGTTTGAATTGTGCCGACTGGAGCAGTCGTAATAGACAGTGGATAGAGGCTGTGGATTAATAATGCGGCATCCGATGTAGTGCAAGAGCATAGGTACGTTTTGTATTAAATTATTTCGATTATTTTTATACATGTGCTAACGACAATTATTTCTTATATTGGTAGACCATATAGTGACGCCACATACGACCACTACAATCATTGGTATCGCAATAGCACAAGGATTTTGCTCACCGGTCCTCCACCGGAGAGGACGAGAGATTCACTCGGTTGTAGGGACTGAACGAACAGCGAGCATACCATCGCGATACCTCGGTACTTGCAATTCTTTAAAAATATGAGTTTATTGCAATTGAAATAAATATCCACACCATTTTCTCGTACTTTGAATTTTCTATTTTCAGATACAAGAATATAGGGAGATCGCTCGGTCTGCGTCGGATGCTTTGCGGCTGCGAAACGTGAATACTCCTGAAGGAAAGTCCCTGATTAGGCGTATTTTTAATACGGCCATGAACGGGCTTAAAAGATTTGGTTGTGCTCGAGATGACGATGTTGTTACGCGAGAGTACAACATGCCAGATGCACCGTCGTCTAGACCCAGTATGGCGCGTACGACCAGTATGGCGCGTACGAGCACTATGGCGCGTACGAGCAGTATGGCACGTACGAGCCAACCTCCTACGCGGAATCCATCATATGCACGCGTCGACTCATCTCTACTTGACCGCTCACAATCAGCTCGCATGTCTCCGCCCCATGCCGCCACACGGGTATTATCAGATACATCTAAAATTATAAATGCGCGTACGTTCTTCTACAAGATTTTACAAAAAATATTATCTTCTGCGCATTAAAAATAGGAGGAGAATATTTTCTCTACTAATCCGTTCGGGGAACGATTTTCATACACCCAAGGGGAGCCTTCAAACATCGACAGCACCACTCGCGTATGTTCATATTTTATAAATAATCACTCATACAACATAAAATTACGCCTATTATTTACGAATATTTTCCATCCGCAGCAATCTTTTGAACTTCGATCGGTCAGAGACGGAAGCTGGACTCGGCTACAATATGCCTCCTCCACAGGTTCCTTCAATTTTAATATATAATTTCTCCTATAAAAATATTCATGTCTATTACTTACAACTAATTTTTTTTACGCAACAATATTTTGATCCTGCTTGGCCCAACATGATAGCTGGTTTCGGCCACAATATGGCCCCGCCACAGGGTACTAAGCATATGCAGGAAGAATACTATCCCGGAACTTCTAGTCAACCTGAGAATCAAGGGATATTTAATGAATTCTTTGGAGCTGACATTATAAGCACACAAGGCAATTTAATTCCTCCGGCGACACAATCTCAACATGTATTACAAACTCCACCACAGAACTATGAGGAACACACAGATGAGGAGAACGAACAGTACGGTCGAGGTTTGCGCCAACATCGTATACGAGATCCTTGGTCGCCTTCTGGTGCTAAGGAGAGACCACCACGCCGTCGTCGACAAGGGTGATATGTTCACGACTCTGCCATATTACTATTATTTCTATCTATGTATGACCTATGTATGAGACATATTTCTATAATTTGGAATAATAATTCAACAGGTACTTCAAAATAAGATACATCAACATGCAAAAAATTCAACATAAAATTAAGTTACTACCAAAATGAAGATACATCGGCAATGCCAACACCACAACTTAAAATAAACGCTACGAGTAACATTATAAGCTTCACTTTTTTCCCTTCTTCTTGCTCTTCGATGATGAACTAGCCTTTCCCTTCTTACTCGTTGGCATAAAATCATCGTCCGAGTCAACACAAGAGGATGCAGCGCTTTTTCCCTTGAAATATTCATTGCTCTTAGCCAGACTCCTCGGCGTGAAGACTTCTTCGTCATCCTCCGTCGAGGAAGCCCATGTATATGGATACCTTAGAAATTCTTCTTGTTCCTTCTCATCCTTCGGTTTCTTCTTCTCAAACCTTGCTTGCAACCTAAGAATCTCTTGTCGTAATTCCATCGGAGTTCGGCCAGGCATACATGCGTGCTTAGAAAAAAGCTTGCCTACCTCAACGAGAAGATTCACATTCGTGACCAGATCTTCGACATTTTCTATGTTATTGGCACTCATAACTGAAGTAGCAGAGGAGATAAGAGGAGCAGCCATACGTGCAGTAAAACTACGATCTCCCCGAGGAGCCATCTTCTGGCGACTTCGATTGTGTACAACAAATGAATGCCCGGGGAGGGGTTTTATAGCACGCGGCTCAGAGAAAAGGCGGGAAATCTTGGCGGGAATTCATGGCGCGAAATTTTGGCGGGAAAAAATAAGGCGGGAACTTTAGGCGGGAAAATTTACGCGCGAACTTTTTCCGGGAAACCAACATTTATTATTAATACATCTGCCAAAATAAAGTTGGAAATATAACTTAAATTAAAATACGGCTAATCACTATAACGGAATTTAAGATACAACGCGAAAGTAAAACAGAATTTAAAATACGTAGTTACTACAACAGATCACTCTATTTGCCCTGCGTCCAGCGTGGCCATTTTCCAGTCTTGTCGCCGCGTTCTTCTGCTGCCTGCGCCTTAGCAGCCCTTTCTCTTAATCTCTTTCTTTCCGCTTCACGGGCCTCCCTGCGCACCTCTTCCTCTGCATACCTACGTGCAGCCTCATCATCCATCCGCTTCTGATTTACCTCGCGATTTTGAGCTTGCTCGCCCTTAATTTTTGTATCTGTCTCTCTCTTTCTCGCTTTATCATTAGCAATAGCCTTTTCGAAACGCTCCTCCTCATGGAACCTTGCCCACGCACGCCTCTGTTTTTCCTCCACCTCACGGCGAGCCCAATCCGGCTACTCCTGGTCTATCCAGGTGAAACCGAGTTGCAAAGGGCGGCGGAGACTGCAACAAAAACAAGACGATTAATAAATAAAAATTAATGACATACAAATATGATTTTTAATCATGCTGTTACAACATACCGCAGGTCTCGAGGACGATGAACTTGTATGTGCGGGTGGATCATGATCGTAGTATGCGCACATGAAATATTTCATGCCAAACTTATCCGAAAAATCCACCACTTCCTTCACCTTCGCAAGGCGGCCGCACCAACACCTCTCTGCTCTAACCCCCGGCGGCAAAGTTGCATTCTTTCCCTTCATCGGTCTAAAATCCTGGTCTGAGCAAGACACACTCATGCTGGCTAAGGTATGAGCACTTGTGTACCAAATAATATCAGCGAACTGAGCGAGAGAATTAGGCACACTCGACGCTGGCTTTTATAGCGAACTGAGGGAGAGAATTAGGCGGGAAAATTTAGCAGAACATGCCTCAATCAGTGCAATCAGCCAAAAAGCAGTACAATAATTCGAAAAAGTACATGGAAATCAGCGCCGTCAGCGCGCTGTGCAGGCCTGTCGGGGCAGCAGCACTTGCCTCCACCGGTGGTGGCGGCAGGCATGCCACGTCGGCGTGCCGCCACCGGCAAGGGCGGCAGGCTGCGCGACGTCGACGGCCGGCTCACGGAGGCGGACATGCCGCCACGGCTGACGGCGGCAGGCCCTGCCGCCACCGGCTCCGGCGGCAGGCGCCACGCGTCGCCTGGCCGTGCTGCCGCCACGGCATTTTTGGCATTTTCGTTCACAGGTGGTCCTTTTTTACATTAAACTGGGGCAGGTGGTCCTTTTTGACAAAATTTCTGCAAATTTAGAATGTTTTTACATGTCACCCACACCCGGAGGAGATGTGCATCCGGTTTGGGTGTTAAAATGTATACTCCCTCCGACTCATAATAAATACCGGGCCTTAGTGTATAATTTGTACTACTCTTTTTGTAAAACCATGATACTTACTATTATGGAGGAAAAGGAGAGTACATGTGAAGTGTTTCACGATGATTTGTATATATGTTTATTGGTTGAAGTGTTTAAGATTTGTATATGTCGCGGAAAAGATTGTTGTCTTGTTTTTCAGACCGATCGAGAAAAGAGTTTTTGTTTGCTGTTACAGGAGTTCTGCTCCTTTTGCTCTACTTCCTCCTCATTCATCGGCGCGTGTTCACCTCTTACTTGCCACACGTTGGCAGGATCAGCAGATTCGTATGAGCTCCAGTAAGCGAGTGACACCCGATCAGGTAGCCTTATCGTTGCTTACCTCCAGCACATTCACAGTGAAACCTCTGGAACATGGATTCAAGACTCTCGGTGATCAGTACACTTGTATAAAGTTATAATCATGTCCAAGTGTAATTACAAATTACAACATGAACTATGCTATGCTATGCTGCTGCTGCAGCGGAACTAAACCTAGCCATTACACTTTAGTTTCTCCAGACTACCTAACAGTTTGACAGAATTCAGCGTGTTCCTGGACAAGAATCTGAATTCATCCTTCGTTTCTTGCTTGGAAAGATAGCTCTCAGCTTCTGACATAGTGGAACCCAAACAGGTGAGAAGCACAAGCTGCCTTGGAAGCGAGGAGCTTGCAATCACCTATAAGAACGCAAAAGGCCCCGTCATCTGTCATCACAACAGAGTGCAAATGGCAGTTGCAAAAAATAGAAACTGTGGATTTTGCACCAACATGTCATTGATGGAATCTAGCTAGAATGCATATTTACTATTGATAGTTCGGCACACAATAATCAAGTGTAGTTTTTTTTATGTGCGAGGCAGAGACAGTCTTATCTCGCCACAATAGAGAGTATATTAGTTGTATAAACCGTCAAAATCTAATATTGATTAGACAGTATAGATTAGAGACCGCGCTAAATCAATGTCAACTTGATGGTTTTTTCTAGAGCGCAATGTGATTAATTCTAGCAATGACTGAAATCAAGGGACAAGCAGTTACCTTTCCCTGTTTCTGTCATATAGCCGCTTTGGCTGAAATGATGGTTCATCCACCATTTGCATCAGACCTTCCATGATTCTCTTGTATGCTGCTCACGGAATACCGAAGAAAGGCTACCAAAAGCATTGATTGCTGCATCGCCTTTAACATTACATGAAATACAATCCTCGTTGTCACGATCAGGAAAAAGCCAAATGAGGCATGATATAAGTTCCTCCCAGATGGAAGGCTTCCCATTCACAGAATCTAGATACGAAGCTATTGCTTCAAGTAGTTGGGCCATATTATAATATCCTGGGTGGCACCAAAAACAGATAAAGAAAATGTAAACATTGCTAATTAGGCTATGACACCAATATGGGAACTGAAAGCAAAATAATCAAAACGTTAATGAAGTTCGCACACAGGAGTAATGTAATAAACTTTAGAACCAAGTCCAGCCACTACGTGTATTGAGGCTCATTACTTTTTTCTGATATCAATTCCAATATTCTGTTTCGATGATCAGGACAAAGGCTTCATATAAATATCACACCGGCTCAAATTGTAAGATGTTCTGCCAAATACTTCACCCACAATCTTCTCCACTAGGGTGAAGACAGAATTTGGAAATTATGAGGCTGGCTAGTAACAAACTAACATCATTTACCAGTATCAGCGAAAACTACTAAAGAATTTACCAGTACCGCTCAAAACTATGTGTTGGTTGAGAGTAGAACACTTGGCACGCAACAAGCAAGAACGTCTTCGTTTAATAGTTTTAGTATGTCAGTCTAAACTATGTGTCAAGCAAGAAAACCTTGCAATCCTGTCAAAAAATATATCTCAACCATTTTGTAGTATCTGACATTTCATTCAGGAATTTAGTTTCACAATGATTGCCATTGACGAAATCAAGGGCACACAACACAATTACACAATATTTCCATTCTGTACACCTAACTTAGTGCCTCACTGAGGGTGAGTAGTTTGAGTATGTCAGTCAATAGCGGTATGTACGGTCAAATGTAACCAGTCCATCGTATCCCCTCGACTCTTTGTAGTACCAAATAGCCACCCTTAACTTCTAAACACTTGTTTTTGACTTTCCAATTGTCGAAACCAGACCAAGCAACCACCTCAACCTAAACCACAATAATTCCCAATACAACAGGTTTCAGCAATGTGGCAGGAATAAATTGTCGATTAATACACATGGACATAACACTTTCTTTAATTTCCTCAGTAGTCCATTTATTTATTTTCAATCCCCTGACAAACGGCCTAGTTGGAGGAGAAATTTGGCTTCCGAAATAGTTCATACTCATTCTGCTAAGCAAGTAGGACTAACTGTACTTTATTTCCTAGATCGCAAGTAGCAGTACCAATATAATAAACGTACAAAAAATCAACTACTGAACTAGAATGGCAATTAAATAGTAGAACACTACTGGAGAAATGTCTGTACGATCTGCTTCAGACTTAGGTAATATATTCATACATATGTAATACGATTAGCCATTGTGCTTGTGTGTTCAGTCATCCAGTGACACCATGTACTCTTATTTAATGATCTACCTTACATCTTTCTTATTTCTTGGAGCATTGGATTTTATCTAGCTGGGCTAGGCATCATAGTCGCTAGTAAACTGATTTGTAACTACATGGGTTCTTTCTCTGATGTGCAGAAATAGCCTCAGTTTCAAATATGGAATATGTTTTACCTGTTAACCATATGTCGAGAAATAAACCCATTTATCAAAAAACTGCTTGTCAACTCTGGTATTTAAGCCAGAGCTACTAATTCGTGTGAGATTTGCCAAATAACAGGCACACTGATATCTCTTATTCCTGGTGCCCTGGTGTGAGGTTTCAGGACGCACTGAAGCAACTAAATTTGGAAGTATCAAAGAATCAAGGGAGATTCTTGTTAGTACTTCAGCACGATATCATGGCCTTATATATTTGCATTCTATGTGAAGCTATAAAATGATCATAAAAGTAACAGGATAGATGTAACGCACTAACGATTGCTCAGATTAATGTAGCTAGTCGATCTGACAAAGCTACAAATGAACGCAATACACTGCTAGCAAGAATGAAGGATAGATCCGATCACAAAATTTGATGAATCTGCATATTTCCGGAAACTTTGTCAAAAGCTGTCTCTAACTTGCCCAATGCAAAAACGAGTGTTACACTTGAGTTGTCAAGCATTATTTATACAGCTAATGACACTTCATTATTTTGCTCCTCGCTTGCTTAGCACTCTTAGGAAATTCATATCGAGGAATCATATTTGAGACCCCGTTCTACCAAATATAAGTAAATGAAGGCCAAACCTGGTTGCAGTGCTGCATGCTGAAGTGGATGATCGAAGAACGAAATGTATTAGGTGGTACTACATCACATCAAACCAATGGTACTTTACTTCTATATGGTGGCTCTATGATGTTCCAGTAATGTAAGTACTTAGGTGTATTTTTTCTATAGATATCCTACAACACTAAACTACCTTAATACTTAGCGGACTTAAAAAACAGATGAACGTCTTGAAGAAGTAGATGGAATGTCACTAACCACAGGTAGGGGTATCAGAGGTATTAAAAAATACGTTTCGGAAATCTGTATAAACCACTTCTTCTTTCACTTCTGAACCGACTGTATTTTCCTTGTAAGGATAAAAGGAACCAGATTTCTTTGGGAATCTTCCAGTTTTTGTCTATGTTCCCATTAGTGATCGAACTTTCCGAAGAATAAGCACGAAAACTGGCATCATCAACATCAATGTTATCCTGAAGACCGTTTTCTGCACAGCCATTAGATGCCACAGAAATTGTGCATGATTCCTTGTAAACATCAAATTCCTCAAGTTGCATATCTTTGGGCAAGCCAGAGTACCATTTATCATATGATATCAAGCCATGTATCAGATTTAGAGTTGGTTCCGTCGGTAGTCCATCCTTAGTGCTAAGGCTGAAAAACAATATAAGCTCTCAATTCTTTTATCTCAACATGGAAACATATGTTCGTGGACCAGGTAAAAAAAAGCATATGTTCGTGGAACAGAAAATTAAAACAACCACCTTATTTATCCAAAAGCTTAAACACCTGAAAACTATTTCAGTACCAGACAATGCACATCTATTAACAAAATGCTCTCATTTAACAAACCTATGATTTTGTACGATCTGATGATTCCTTTCTTCATGAAAGATCCTAGATTGACACATATGAATACCACAAATGTTTCATGAGCCTAGCTGAGTTGGTGGGAGGTGTGGTTCAACTTGAAATCGGGTGCCTATTTGTTCTATTAATGAAAGAGTAAATTGCACTAGGAACCAGGTATTTGTGATATAGTGGGTTGAACTAGTACATTTATTTTTTGTGACACTTTGAACCAGACTTTGCACAAATGATTCCACTCTGAAGAACATTTTAGCATCTGAAGTAGTTCTAATATGATGGACACACTCGTCAGGGTGATGTATGAGTCACTCTATTGCTTAACATGTCGCAGACCAACTGGGATGTACATTTTACAAATATGTTTCCAATGTGGCAGGGGCTAACCAAAGGTCCCACTATCGCTCTGTGATAGCTATTCCCGCTTTTCGGTAACCCTAGCTCGGCCATGTCGGACAGTCACGCTAGCCTCTGCCATGCTGCACATCAGACCTCTAGCTTGGCCTAGTCTCTGCAATGTCGGATAGTATTTTATACATTGTGCATCTCAGTTGACCTGCTATTTGTAAAGTTCTGACCGCCACATCACCCTGGCGAGTATGGCTATCATGTCACTCAGAACCACTTCAAATGTAGTTCAAAGTGGAATTGTGTGTGCAAAATCTGGTTTAAAGTGACACAAAAATAAATAAATAAAGAAAGGGTTCAACATGTCACTATGTCACATATACCTGGTTCAAAATGGATTATACTAAGTTGCCATGTTCCTCCTAGGCAATCAAGTCTCTTTTCATGCCTGATAACATGTGGAAACAACAATTTCTTCGGAACTAACCTGACAAGCTGATACTTGATTTCAAAATAGTAAATGAATTAGGCCTATAAATTGTAACAACCAACAAGATGGCATAGAAGCATATTACAAACGAAGGTATTCCCAAGAAAACAACATATCAAAGTAAACAAATGACAGAGAGTGCAGATAGCTGACGTTCTTTCCCGTTAAAAAAAAAGATAGCTGACGTCCTTGTTGAATTGTATGCATTGTCGATGTTGCCTTGTGAAAGATAAAGTAGAGCCAGTTTGAGTTTAACCAAGTGTTTCTGCCAAAAAAAAGTAAAGGAGCATGACGGTTTTACATCTATTAACAAATGGTACTCCCTCTGTATCAAAAAAAGCTGCTCAAGTTTTTCTAGATATGGATGTATCTATAACAAAAATGTGTCCATATACCTCCGTATCTAGACAAAGTTGAGCAGCTTTTTTGGGGACGGAGGGAGCATAAGGATTAGATCAGACGTAACATAAAAGACAACACACAATCAGAACTACAGATGATGACATACAGCATGACCTTTTTATTCAGCTAATGTAATGACTTCAGTATTCAGGTGATGTAGAACCAAATGACCACATTAAGTTACGATTCGATGTTTTTATCACTTAATCCATTTTTTAGGTTTAATTTATAGCCAAATTAACAATACAATACAACCAAACCACAATGGAATAATAAAACATGTGCACAAAACACGATATGTGATTACACAAGGTCATGTGGGATATAAGAATCCAAAGACACAAGAAAGAAAGAAAAAACATTGGAAAAATGTAGATAATAGTTATATAACTATATTGAAAAAAACATAGGAAAATATTAAATATAACATACTTTTGAAGAGCCTAAATAAGAACACTAATAGACATCGATTCCTTTCCCCGATTCCACCTTTACCACACCCTAAGTTCATGTTGCTCTACTAAAGGATCACCCATAGTTTAACCAAATACTGGCGGTGTTGAGTAACTGCAAACAGTCCGGGTAGCAGCAATAGATTTGACACGTCAGTAGGAAGAGCTCACATGCCAGAAGGGCTTCAATGATCTCTGATTTCGAGAAGATACCTGCCCTAAGCACACTTGTTTGCAGAAGTTCCAACCAGACAGAGACTCTTGAGCAAATGCCCTTTCTCCATAAAATTCTCCAAACAGTGGGGAACTTTGATGGGCTTGCTTATACCCAAATGAATGAACGTGCTAATTCCTATTGGGTTTCGAATTCAATATCCCTCCAGGAAACATCTTTTATCAAAGTAGGCTGCAGATGGACTTATTGGTGACAACACGGATTCTAGAATACCCTGGTTTTAGTTTCAGGTGTTTTGTTCAGAAATTCATATCTCGTTGTGTTTCCAATTTTTAATCATGGTATACATTAGTTTTAACGCTGAAAACATAAATAGGAACTTACATCTGCGCAAGTAGGCAACCAAATCGATCGCCGTATCCAAACATTCTGCGTCCTGAGGTAGTAGCGGCTTCTGCCACCCAGCTGTACGCCACCGTCCTCAGCAAGCCGTCTATGGATATCCATTGCAGCCTTCAGTCGAGCAAACCATGTTCGTTAGATAACACCCTACCTGTCTACCAGAACCATGAGCTGCTATAAGAAATTAATAATGGCACCCGGCATGTTCTTCTTACCACGAAAATATTGCGGGCCTCCTCAAATGAGCTAGGGTGGATGCCAGGTAGAAGAACAGAGAACACCTCGACAGCGTCACGCCATCGGTCAAGGCGGCTGCGGTTGACGTAGTGGGGGCTTCCGCTGCCGTGGGTCTCCCGTGTGGGTAGGGGCGCCGTCTCCCGGCCACCGTCCGTCCCACGTCTTTGCCAGCGTCTGTGTCGGGCTCGCGCTTGACGCCGACGGAGGCATGCGTGGTCGTTGGCATTGGGCCAGGGTGCTTGCTCCACTTGTCCACTGAGGAAGCAGACCTTGAAATGTCTGACAGGGTAGTTTGGGGAGTGAAAGGGGGCTGGATTGGGGTTACTGGCAGGCAGTGACGGCGCTGCCTCTTATGTGCCCGCATCAACGTGCCCAATGTTCTCCCTCCGGCATCCTTGCACGCCTCGCGACGGCGTCAGGCTCGCTCTTTCCGGAGGTGGGCACTGTCATCGGCGTTAGGTCCAACTTCCCGCAAGGGCCACTACTGGTTTAGGGGGTGCGGCAGCGTATGGGCAGAAGCAGCGGCGTCCAGGTAGCGATGGAGGTACCAGCGCCCGGCGAAGCAGGTCCTTGGTGGCGTGCTGACGGTGGAACCAGACCGCACGGGACGCCGCTGTGGGACGCGCCGGAGGAACACGACAGCAGATGGATCGGAAAGTGGCGGGCAGTGGAAGGAGGGGCGTACGACGGCTCGGTGGAGGTCGAGGTAGGACCGAACGGCGGAGGCGTGGCGGCGGGCCGGGAGGGTCAGGCGGGGGGGAGGGCGATGGCTCACAGCCGGGTGGAGGAGGGGCCGGCCGGCCAGGTCCCAGGAGGAACGAAGCCGCTAAGGACTGGAGAATAGAGCAACGCCGCGGCGGGGCAGACTGGTTGGCGGCGAGCCGGCGACGGCGCGGGGTCTAGGTGAGGATGGCCTGGCCTGGCGGCGGATACGTGATGTTGGGCTCTGCTAATTTGCTGAGGAAGGGAAAAGGGTGCCGTTAATGGGCTCTATACTAGGCTGGACCCCGGACGCATTTTTAGAACAAAATGCCCTTAGGCTTGATGGAGATTTGGTGCATATCGGGTCCACTGCTCTTATTTAAAAAAATCAAAAATCATATTTATGAGTTTCAAAATAATATAAAATAATCAACATAAAGGCAATGATGTATCCCACAAAGTTGCAAAATATCAATTTCAAAACATTTATATTCTGAGATACACAAAAATAACAAAAGTGTAGACCTAAATAGTACATTTCAAATCTCTAGAACATATCAGATTTTGTTATTTTTTCTAGCACAACATAAAAAATAATTTTCGGTTGAAATTTTGCATGATCGTGAGATGTATCAGGTGAAAATATCCAGAATTATTTTCATATTTTTTATAACTTGTAAAATTGCTTTTTAATTTTTAAAAAATAGCAAGAGCACTGATCTGGAGAGCCAAAAACACTTTCCCCCTTAGGTCATGCTTTTTTTTCTAAGAATGTTAATCTGCTACATTTACAAACACATTTGCATTTTTTTGGGTCCAATGCAAACTCCTCTCGGTAGAGAGAAGAGAGCCACCGCCCTCTAAACAAACCCTAGCCGCCTCCACTTCAACCTTCTTCATGGATCGGTTCCCCCTCCTCCGGCCGGCTTCATCGGTGTCGCTATCATCAGGAGTAGTGGGAACCCGTTATATGTGTGGAGTTTCAATAAAAGTACTCACACCGCATAAAAACATGTGGCTTAGCTTTATCTAGATGCGGATGTATCTTTAACTAAAATGCATCTAGATACATTTGCATCTAGACAAAAGTGAGACATCTGTTTTTAGATGGAGGGAGTAGTATTTTTGGTAGATTATGTTAGGGTTTTCTTAGCCACTTTCTTCTTGGTTTTCCCTCAATAGACATGGCATCGTCTGCAATAAATAATCTTTATCTTTCGTTCGACGACGGGATCTTCTTCCCGACGTCAATGGTGGTGCTGAAAGATAACAATCCTCAAGGTATGAGCTTCAAATCTTGCTTCGCCAGATCGATTTTGGATCTTTTCTCATGATTGTCGTGAGGAGAATTATCCTCGTAGTTTTTGTCACGGCAGCTATGTCCTCGACAATGGTGATTCATACTCTCGGCTCTCCAGTGGGGTCGACAAGGTTGATTGATTGTTATTTC